>NW_024466976.1:0-22865 GCF_017591425.1 Ochotona curzoniae
AGAGGAAATATTTTAAGATTTAGTTATGGTGGCATATATATATATCTGAAATAAAAATGTGGAACATTTTTCAATTATATAAAATAATATAGAGTACATAAGGGAAGTAATGAAACAGAAAAATCACTTTAAAAATCTGTATCTTTAATATGTCAAGTATCAAGGAACAATACCAGTATTTTATTGATGACAACTACTTAAATACTATTTACAATTTTGGGGGCACATATATATCTACATTTGTACATAAAAGTATTTTAAAAAAGAAAAAAACAACATGTAGAATTCAAAAAATGTATAAAACCATAACAGAATACCAAACATACCGGGGATGTTATTGTATTACCTCTAAGTTCTTATTTGCAAAAAATAATGAGGACAATTTTAGCTACTATTTTGTAAAATATTCTAATCAATTTATTCAAGTATAGTAACACTAAGCTGCTACCAGTGAATTAGGGACTTAAAAAGGTAACAAGTAAGTTAGAAGCTGAAACTATAACCTTGTCTGTTGAAATGTTCTATTTACTTACATATACAAGGAGAAAAAAAAGTTTCATTCTTCTGCTTGCTGAAGGTATTTTTTAAAATAGTTTTCTTTCAAAGATCTTAAATACCTTTCTGAAAGGATACTGACAAAGCAAATTTTTAGAAGCAAATTTGATCAATTTTATTTTTCCTGACATTGAAGTGACTCATCTTAGATTTCCTTGTGAAATGTTTCTTCCAAATTTTCTAACGATCCTTGGATTTACTTTATGGATGTTTCTTTTATATTCTAGAGAAGACATAAAAAGATATATAAATATGTTAAAAAGTATCATTTGCAAGTAGCTTTCACTATTCAACTTAAAAATTCATTAAAAATTGTAACTATATGTAGGAACATCTACTCTTTAAATTCACAGTTGTTAATTAACATGACTTAAAGTTATGTTCTTAGAACTGTCTCTACAAATCACATTGAACCTATTAAAACTGACTGCATAAAATCTGTTTAAAAAAAGAACAAAATGGATTTGTTTGCTAAATTTATTTCTCTATGTTGCAAGCTGAAGTTTTAGTTAATAACTGCACACAACCAGGTATCAAAAGTCATTGAATAAACTACTAGATTCACTTTTCTTTTTTGTATTGACTTTCTATAAGCATATTCTTCCCTTTTATAATTTTTTTCATTAATTACCGCATCAAGACTTCTAAATGTCCATATTCTGATAAAAAGGTTATCAGCACTTCCCAGAAGGCTGATCCTGGTCCCAGTCCTTTTTGCTTTTACTGTCACCTTTCAGGTTTTTCTTTTGTACAATATTTATTTGAAAGGTAGAGTGACAAAAAGACTCTTAACCAAGCTCTTTCTGGTATCTTCTATGAGTTGATTCACTCCCCACATGAGTGCAACAGCCAGGGCTAAACTACGCAGAAAGTAGCAGCCAGGAACTCCATCCGTCTCTCCTTCATGGGTAGCAGAAGCCCAATTATTTGGACCATCACCTGTGGTCTTCCCAGGTTCACTAGCAGGAAACTGAATTGGAAACGGAGCAGCTGGAATCCAGACCAGCACTTATGACACAGGATGTCAGTATCACAAGCAGTGGCTTAACCTGCAAGGCACAATGCTAAGCTCCTTTCAAATGTTTCTGTCTGTTCCTATCCTTTTGGATTTTTCATTAGTCTTTACAACAATGCTCTATTCAACAGTAATGTCAAAAACAGTGCCACTTTCTTTTGAGGCAGTCTACTTGGCTATCAGGTTATCACTTCCTTGGTCACATTGGGCTCTACTCTTAGAGTAGGAAAATACATAGTTACTTCCTTCCTTTGCCCATTCCTTCCTTTGCTCTTCCTCTCCTCCTTCTTTTCTTTCTTTTAAGCTTGCAATACACAGGGTTAGGAGGACAAAGCTAGCAGCCAGGAACTCAATCTGTTTTCCATCCAGGGTGACAGAAATACAAATAGTCAAAAACGATATTGCTGCCTCCCTAGGTCACTGCTACCAGGAAGCCAGTCTTCAGATGCAGCTAGGGAATGACCCAGGCACTCAAAAGCGAGACTGTCTTAATTGTTAGGCTAAATGCCCAACCCCTCTTCTCTAACTGTTCAGTTAACAGTAGTTACCAACTTTTTCACTGATACTCTTGCTTTTTCATTGGTACAATGTTAATTGAACAACTCAAGTGAACACATTCAACCTTCACTATTCCAGTAATTCCTGGTGTGTACAGTATTTACAATTGGACATTCTAATACGCATAAAAAGCTATTTTCCCCTACAATTTAGTAACTTTTCCACGAGTTCAACTATTCTATGCAGATGAGGGAATGTAGTCACCCCCAGTAGTACCCTTTTCATTTTGTTAATAGAAGTTATGATTGTCACTGGGTAGAAACTGTAGCCTTGTAGTACTTACTAAAAGTAATAGGCTAAGAGAAAAAAATTCAGGCAGAAACAATTTGTCTGTAACTTATACTGAGACACAACCTTAATAATAATAATATATTTGGGTAATTATTATAAATACTACCTAGATTACTTAACAGAAAGGATATAGAAGGTAGAATTGAGATATTGAGTTATACCACTACTACCACAATTAATATCTGGTTTTGAAAAGTGTTTTATATTCTGTGTCTTAAATTTGCCTTACTTGTAACAAGGTTATCCCATTTGTTTCTACCTTCCAATAAAGATGACATGATAGAGATTCCTATGAAAAATAGTTTTTCAAACGAGCTCAGCACTACATGAATTGGAAGATAATAATACCATTAAAGATTAAATGACCAAATAAACATACCCATTGTTGGTCTGTTTTCTTGTAAATGTTTATCGCTTGAATTATCTGGTCGAACACGTTTTGCAAATCCATGATTTTCCTCAGTGGCTGATGTGATGCTTGATGTACAAATGGAGAAAAAAAATGGTTTATTTGTTTTAAATCTCTACATTGTAATTTCTGTTGAACTTATATGCAGTAATGACAGAAGAAAGCAAACACAGAAATGTGAAGTTGTGAAACCTTACAAAAGTAAGCGGAGGCACTAAACACATTTTTGATCTACAGTGAAATTTTTTATGTTGTGATTTTAATATTTATTCAAACTGGATATTATAATTGTAAGTAACAGTTCTATAGCAGAATATTTCTAGGGCATTTTGCCGGAATATGACAGCAGTTCTATTCCAAGGGTAGAAACAAGTAGCAAGATAGGGGTTTGGGCCTTGGGGTTGGGGGCAACTGCAGCTCCCTGCAGTGTGGCGGCTGTGGGGGGTGCCCCTGCTGGGTCAGACCCAATGCTGGGGACTCAGGCCAAAGACACTGCCCCAAGGCAGTGAACGAGTCCTCAGCCTTGGGCAGCCAGTGCACCAAGTGGTGCCAGGCTTTGCCTGCTGGCCACCCGGTGGCGAACTCTGGGGTTTTTAAGATATGTAGTTGCTGCCTGGGGACACCCATGAATAAGGCCAGTTTTAGTGTAGGTGAGAGGTGAATTTTGGATGATTTGCAGTGACAGGGTCATGAAAGTTTCAGGCATGCATGGGGACTGAGACCAGATGGTTTGGAGGGAAGTATCCATAAGATAATTTGGGTTAGACTGATTCACCAGCCCAATTAGGAATCCAGAGATGGGCTGTTAGCATAGAACATCACTGACGGCCACACACCAGTCCACACCAAAGCTATGGATGGGGGCCTGTTTGGCAGGGCTAGGTACCATTGCCCAACTGGGTGGTGGAGTGGTCACATTTGGCAGGGTCAAGACACTATCCAGCACACAAGAGAACTTGGTCTGGGGGTAGACTCTGTGGGGTTGTGTGGGCCCAACCCTGTGGAAATACAAGTCCCCCTGGTTAGCTCGCAAGCTGGGGTTGCGATGGACTAAGCTAGGTGTGACCATGGCACCTGCCATCACTCACGGGTAAAGGAACCCACAATAGTCTGGGCAGGTCAAGGCAGCAGCACCTGAATGTGCATCCTAAAACAGGATGTGGGGTGGACCAGGCTGCCACTGGAAGGGGGCAGAATGGGCAGGGCCAAGCAAACCTTAACTCACAAGAAAAAACAGAAATCAGGTTGGAACACAGCTCATGCCAAGCAGGCCCTTGCACCTACTGATCTATGTGAGCCAGGGACGCTAAGCCACTGCATCCAAGGCAAGGGCCAGGACAGGTGAGGGGCTCTGCCAAGTGGAGTCAGAGCAACCCACTGGCCTACACGTGATCTAAGGCTGGCAATAGACCCCGTTGGGGAGCTAAGGGGACACCCTAGCTGGGTTGAGTTTCCCACCAAGGAGTGCATGGGCTGGAATGGGGGCTGCATTCTGATCAGGATGTGGTTGTAATCTCCCCTGGCACAAGTGTGGACTGGGACTGGAAGCAGAAACCCGCCTAGACTCCAGCACCATCTTGTGCTCTGGTGGACCATGGTAGATGTGGACAGACTAGGCTAGGTCTCATCCGTTATGTTACCAAGTGTGAGCTGTATGAGGGTATGGACAAGCCGTGGCTGGGTTGAAACATCCAACAGTAAGAACCAGATTGGGTTGAAGGCCAGTCAGGAAAAGCCACTGTTCCTGCTAGGACAGGAGGTGAACTGAGTAGGGCTGGCTCATGGACCCACTGGTATGCGTGAAATCTGGCACTGGGAGAGGTTCTGATGGAGGAGCCTGGGCAACTTCTCTGGCAGGACACAGTCTCTGCAGGTAAGCACAAGAAGCACAATAGGAAACAGCCCAGAACAAGCTATGGAAATTCTTCAAAGACCCCATAGTGCTTGAAGTGGCAAGATTGGCAGCGATTCATAACTGGTGAACTATCAAACCACTTGAGCAATAACCTGGGAGAATACCCCACACCGGGTACCGGGTGAGGGTGGGAAACCTTCCCCCTTAATACCCCCCTTTAAACTTGAAGGAAACAATATGGAAATAATAGTCTTACCCACTTTCCTATTGCCCTTGAACCTTTTTACCCCAGTTAACTATGTAAAGATGATTAAAAATACAATAATAAAAAAATATATTAAAAAAAATTATCCCACTGGCATACACTTGGCATCAGTTGGGGGCAGACGAGGCTGAACCCGTTCATATCACCCACTGGTGAATCCGAGCACCAGAACAGAGTATGGGTCGGGCCAGGTTCGGTTGTGACAAATACCAGTACACATTAAGGAATGCCAAGGTGAGATGAGCCTTACCAGATGTGGTTGCAGCACCCAAACAGCACATGTGAAAACTGGGGGGAGGAGGCAAAGCCGACAGGGGAATGTGGGCTCCCCTGCTGGACAACTACTTCCATTGGAAAGCGTGAGTCAGGATGGGGGCAGACCAGACTAGGCAGGGCTATAACACCTGTGGGCCTCATGTGAGCTAGATAAGGGAAGGGCCAGGGTGGGCTGACTGTCCTGACTGGTGCAAGCAAAAATTAGAGTGGGTGAGGGTTGGTTGGGCTTAGCCGCAGCATCAGCTGGCAGAGGCTGGCACTGGGAGCTAATTCTGTCAAGTCAAATGCCAGAACCACCTGGAGAGTACATAATCTGGGGGTGGGAGTGGCCTAGTAGGGAGATAGTGGGCACCTCCCTCATGGGTAACCACTCTCACTGGACAGCACGAAAACCAGGACAGGGGCAGGCATGGCTAGACAGAAAGGCACCTGCCAGTAAGTGTGTGGACTGGATAGTAGGTTGGTTGGGTTGCACTAGGCTTCAATGCCCACTGACATGTATGAGAGCTAAATGGGATGTGGGACAGACTGGACAAGCCTGCAGTACATACTGGCAAGCATGGGAACCAGGGTAGGGGGCAGGCTTGGTGGGGATTACAGGGAGTCGCCCCGACTAGGCTGCAGCTCCCACTGGTTTGCGTGAGGAAAGTGGGTAGGATCAAGCTGGACTACAACACCCGTTAATTCAAGTGGAAGACAGGGCTGGAAACAGAACTGACCCAGCAATAGCAACCACCAGCATGTGCGTAAGCTGATTGGCGCAATGGATGGTGTTGGACCCTGTACTAGCAAACTCACACAAGAATCAGGTCTAGGATCATCTCAGATGAAGTTTCTTTGGAGATCCCTTCAACTGAACTGCTGATCTCAGAACCCCAACCATGAAGAGACTATGTCAGCCAGTGGACTCTGAATAGGTTTCATTGCAATTGGAACTGCGAGATTGGCAGCAATCCAGAACTGTTGAACTATCAAAACTGCTTGAGCAGGACCCTCGGAGCGTGCCTCACATTGGGGATCTGGGATGGGTGGGAGGCTGGGTGGGGCTTTTCCCTTTGTTTCTCCCCTGACCCCAGGAAAAAATGATAATATTAGTGTGGAAACAATGGTATTACCCACTTTCACCCTGTAGCCCTTGACCCTTTGTACCCTAATCAACTAAGTAAGATTATTAAAAAATAATAATAAAAAAGAAACAAGCAGCAATAATCACAAGATGTGCAATATTAATTTCTTAAACAAATATGGACCAAGAATCCCAATGTAGGAATATAAACAATGAGATAATCTGGGAAAATTGTCTTTAAATCCAAAGATAGCAATACACTGACAACCCAATTATTACAATTACAAAAACTGAAATGAAAAAGAATTTGTCTTATGTTAAGCTATACAATTGATCTCACATTAAGGGGCAAATTTCTAGCTCAATTTGAGTTGACATAATACTGAATACCTATTATTAATGTTAAAATAATATACAAAGAAGTAAGGCACAAATAATCTCTGTCCTGACAACTTATACCACAAACATGCAGTGAGGACAGGGAAAGAATACACAAAGTAATCCAAGATAGCATAAAATAAAAAAAGTGCTAGGTTTGGCCCAATGGCTAAGCCGTCACTTTGCATGTGCCAGGATCCTGCGTGGGTGCCAGTATGTTTTTTGGCTGTTTTGCTTTCCATCCAGCTCCCTGCTTGTGGCCTGGGGAATTAGAAGAGGATGGTCCAAGGCCTTGGGTTCCTGCACCCAGGTGGGACACCTGGAAGAAGCCTCCTGCTTTGGGTGAGCTCAGCTCTGCCACTTAGGTCACTTGAGGTGAACTAGAGGACAGAGGTCTTTCTTTTTAAATATACCTTTCCAATAAAAATAAACAAATCTTTTAAAAATGTACCATAGGTTTTCAAATGCCAAGAAGCTATAGAGTTGGAGATTTGGTAAATTACATCAAGGCTTTGAATAACAATCTTTCCTAGTTCCAAAGAGGATCCAGATTTAATAGGCAAGATTGGGAAGGTGGGATGAATATCTTCCTTCCACTAAGCATCGTTTAGAGAATTTCTGGCCAATACACTATACACTATTACATGAACTGATGCTATAGTGATTGTTAAGTTGGTTTCACAATTAGAGGTTTTGCTTTAACAGCAACAAGTTTGCTTCTGACAATGCCAATCCTCATTTTGAACTGGTACACTGGTATGCGTGTGGAATACGGAGAAGATGAGTTAGAGGAATGTTCAATGTAAACACCTTCGAGCAAAAAGAATACAGTGAAAATAACCCAAATGAGATATTTCCATGGCCAAGAGCCCTTGAAAGAAATTATTACAGGGTTTAAAATGGTCATCGTAACTGTTCTGTTTATTAATGCATATCACCTATCCAGAATGGTTTATCAAGGAACTGCTAGTATTATACAAGTTGAGCAAATTATCATGCATCATGGAAAAAAATAGAAAAAGTTTAAACAAATCCAATCGTGGAAATTATCCATTTCCAAATAAATTATTAAAATTCTGTTTTCAATTAAAATTCTGTTTTAAACATCTTTTGGGTAATATACAGATTTATCAGTGAGTGATCCATGGCAGTAACTCTTTGCTAAAATAATCACTTGGTGATTTTATTTAAGTATAAAGAGCAATGCAGTCGGTTACAGTTTCCTGCACAATTTATCCAAAAATTGTCTTTATTTAAATTTGATTCTTTAGTTTAGTTAGTTCTAGATTTGTACTTTATATTTATAAAATTCTTTTACTTGATTAAAATTCATATTTCAAGGGCCTGGCGCAATAACGTAGTGGTTAAAATCCTTGCCTTGCATGTGCCGGGATCCCATATGGTCGCTGGTTCTAATCCTGGCAACTCTGCTTCCCATCCAGTTCCCTGCTTGTGGCCTGGGAAAGCAGTTGAGGACGGCCAAATCCTTGGGACCCTGCACCTGCGTGGGAGACCAGGAAGAGCTCCTGGTTCCTGGCTTTAGATTGGCTCAGCTCCAGCCGTTGCGGTCACTTGGGGAGTGAACCATCGGAGGGAAGATCTTCCTCTCTGTCTCTCCTCCTCTCTGTATATCTGCCTTTCCAATAATAAATAAATAAATAAATAAACCCTTAAAAAATTCATATGTCAAGGAATGAAATCCAGGCCTAATAAAACATGCTGCAAAGTTACATGTAAATCAAACACATCCAAACTTTTTTAGGATTTAAGTAAGCTAATTTACTGACAAAATGTTTAACGTTTATAAGTTAGATCATAAAATAAAGATAGAATTATAGATGGGTATAGAATCATATTATGTTAAGGACTATATTAGGATGAGATCCAACAAATCTTCCAGTTGTAAACCAAATACATTTTCATAAGCACTAACCAAACTAAAAATTCATGTTTTGCTCCTGTACTTAAATAGAATGCTTCTTCATGAAGACAATACAATTCAAATTCTTTCAGCTGAAAATTATTTCTAGCCAAACACAAGACAAACACTGAAACTCTGATGATTTAACTTATAGGTAAAGCTAACATATGCACATTTGATATTTGTAGACTTGGTAGGTTAATGTATTTAGTCTAGTCAGCTATTAAATAAACAAGTGTCAGCACCCAGTACTCTCGTACGTTTTGTAGTATTAAGTGTATTTGAATTCTTTTTAGAAAGAAAAACTATAAACACAAAAAACAAAAATTAGCTTACTCTGCAGATCTTTACTTTTTAAAAATCATTTAGATTATATAGGTATATACAGCTAAGTGGAAAATACCAGAGTTTCTCTCAAGCCCATGCAGCTTTAATTAGAGAAAAAGGATAAAAAAGTGATCATGTATATTTCTAGCATTAATCTCTTTTAACCTTAGTTAATGGCAAGATCTAATTACTGGTACCAGAGGGAATGTAGCAGAGTAACAGGTTATGAGAAACCAACTACTTTCTTTTCTTTACATGTCCTTTAATATTGCACAATAGTTGCTCATATGTTATGTGGAAGCAAGCTCTTTTACGAATCTAAAGCCATTTCCAATATGTAATTCATATATCCATTTCTTGAGTTACTACTTAAGAGAAAATTCCATTAACAGCAATTAGTCAAGGGAATGACAAACTTAACAAATTAGTGACAAACTGGCAAAAACAAATGATGATGGAGGTAGGTCCCAGGGTGCACTCATGAAGTGACAAAATTCAGACTGGTCCCTTAGCAAAATACGGTAGTTCTTTACTATCTGCTGGTTCTATTTTAAGACTCTGTGATTGTAGGAAAGGAGGATAGCAACAAACTCTACATAGTAATAAACCTTTTAAAGGCTTCTCTTTGGTACATCCAAATTACCACTGTTATTACTATTGTGCCTTGGGGCCATTACTATCTAAAATAAGAGTTGCTGGAACACAAGTACACAGTACCAAGACAGCTGATCTGATAAATGAACCAACTACAAAGAAGCAATGGGCACCCATACACAGAGTGGACAAGCTAGAAGAAAGGGATAATTCATGTTGTGGGATTGAGTCAGAGAACATAAGATCTTATTATATTACTAAGAACAGCACATAGTTTAAAATTTATGAATTGTTACTTTTGCCACTTTCCTTTCTAATTGTGAACCCTTGGATAGGTTAGCCACAAGTGAGTGAATGTGTACAAAGTGAAATGGGTAAAGGCAAGAATACTGTATGTCATGTATAGTTACAGACATTCAGGAATAAGCAATTTATGAATTTTAGATGTACAGATTCTAAGGTTCTGCTGTGTATATATAAATTTTCCTTTCAAATAAAAATAAATCAATCTTTTAAAACATTAAATTTTAAGAACTCCAAAAAATTAATAAAAAAAAAAAAGGATACATCCCTTTGCCTTCCAAAACAAAGTACAGCAGAAATGTAGTCCACTCCCCAAATGGCTGCAAAGGATGGAGCTGAGCCAGTCTTAAGTCAGGAGCCTGAATCTTCTTCCAGGTCTCTCCCATAAGAGAGGCCCAAACACATGGGCCAACTTCTGGGACTTTTCTAGAAAAATTGCCAGGGAGCTGCACTGAAGGTAGAGCAGCTGGATTCCAACTCTCACCCATATGGGATGGTGGCACTACAGGCAGAGGCTTAAGTTAGTATGCCACAGTGCCATCCAGAAAGAATGCATTTAGATTCATCTATGAGAAGACATTCTATGGAACACAGATAATTAGGCTATCTGCAAATTTATTTCAAAACAACGCCATATTAAATTACATTTGTTATGACTTAACAGATTACCTTTATAGATTCCACATACGAGTGAGATTGGATTATATTTGCCTTTCTGTGCTTGACTGACTCACTAAACATAATCATCTAGCCATAATTCCAGGTTCATTGTTGTTACCACAGATGTTAAACACATTTTTATTTTTTTTATTAACTAATTAATTTTGTAATAATCTTACTTAGTTACTTAGGGTACAAAAGGTCAAGGACTACAGGAAAGTGGGTAATACCATTGTTTTCACACTAATATCATCAGTTTTTCCCCTGAACCCCAGAGACAGGGTTAAACACGTTTTTGGTGGCTGAGTAGTACTTCATGCACTACTTTTCACTGTGCATCTACTACAGGGTGGACATTTAACTGCTTTCATTTCTCTGGAACTGTGGTGCTGTGATGAACACGTGGGTACAGATGCTTCATCATTTCTTTGGATACGTGCACAGTAGGATTCCAGGATCACATGGGAGTTCTACTATCAGTTTTGTGAGGAGATTCTATATTGGTTTTTCACAATAACATTGTGCAAGGGGGTTCCTTTTGCCACATCCTTGCCAGAGTGTATCTTCTGTCTTTTTGATAAAGTCCATCTAACCAGACTGAAGTGATTAGCCAGTGATTTTTGGATAATTTTTTCATGTTCCTATTGACCACTAGTATATCATTCTTTGATAAAAGTTTCTGCAGTTCCACTTCTTACTGAGTTCTTAGTTTTACTAAATGTATTATTTTTTTTTAGTTCTAGACTATTAACTGACCCATCTGAACTGAATTTAATTTTCTAGGAAATTCCCTTAGCTTTGTGTCTATTTTGCTGAAATTAACAGGTTAAAATTTCAGTTTCTGATAATCCCAATATTTGCATTAATTATGAATCACTGAAAGTTTTCATTTAATCTTGTTTTTTGGCATAGTTATTATCATACATGAAAACCTACAAAGGAAACACGTAATACAGTCTTCCAGAGATTGGATTTTCTGTGGCAAGTAGACAAAACAGTGATTGCCTTGGTCCAAGGATTGTTTTGGCTGTCAGTAACTAGTCTATCTCCAGTTGACCTTACCGGTAGAACATATCTTTAGAGATTTCAAATATAACTTACTGTTCATAGTGATCCCTGAATGTCTAAAACCTATAAGAATGTCTAAAACCTTACTTCTTTTGCCTCTTAGTAGCTAGTTTCAGTGTGGTTTCTTTGTCTCCTATTCTACAGTTTAGACTTGCTGAATATCTTGAGGGTAAAAACTACACAGAAAGATATTATTACTTTCATGGCTCCTAGCTCTAACTTCCATCTTCTTTATGGATTCTATATTATATACTCTGATTTGGCAAAATTTAAGCAACAACAACAAAAAGAGGCAAAGAAAATCTGATTCTCTACAGCATCTTCCCTCAATCTGGGATCTTAGACCCTCAGGGTCCTGGTAACCCGGTTGTTCTTCCTTGCCTTTATATAGCTGTTAGTTTTACACTAGCCAGCTTGCACTTGTTGATATTGTTGATAGGTGGTTTGATCTGACACAATTATACTCCAGAGCCAGAAATAGAAGTTTCCTTACTTGTACTACTTTACACACACATAAAAATTCACCAAAATAATATTATTCTCAGATGAAAGAAATTTAGTGATGTTTAAAAAGAAAAATAACCAAACAGAAAAAAAAAAGCTAAAATTAAGTGACATTTCTACAATCCAGAAACCTCAATATATTTTCAGTAATCTGAAATATGGAATGCTTACATAAATATCAAGTGAACTACCTGGGCTTTTTGAAGATCTTCCTTCAATAACATAAATTCAATATTGCATTCAGAGAAATTTATCATAGGATTGTTAAAATATATCTAATTACAAGGAACAAAAGGGCTATTTGAGGCATAGTGATTATATCAGTGTAACTGTTGAACTTGTTTCTGTTTAATCATACCTTGTTAATTTCCGTTTCCTTTTGGCAGCAGCAGTCATTGCCATGTAGGATGGCACCATGCTTGGTACAGGCAAAGAATGCTTAGTTGAGAAGGAGGGGTTGAGTCTGCATATTGAAAAAGAGTTAGTTTGATTTATACTATAGAGAAAAAAGGAAGAGTACAGATCTTTTTGAACAGATATGCTATAAAAGTTTGCGGCTTAACCAGGACTTTTTTTTCTTCACAGTTAGTTACTATAAGGAAGCTTCTACCTTTTGACCACACAGAAAAGTGAAAGTATTTTTCCTTCCATATTTACATTGGGTGTAATTACGTAAATGAAGTGAGAAAGATGTTTCTGCAGATGACATATAATCAAACCATACTTTAGACACATGACCAAGAAAGCTGAGGCTTGACACACATTAATAGAAATGAAATTTCTTCGGGTGAAGATATTAATAAGGACAGACACGGCAATCATTTGATGACAGGTTATCAAATTTTGGAAAAGAAATATACTTTAAGGACCTTACTGGCTTAATGAGGGTCAAGTGACAAATATCAAATTCACTTTGACATTTTAAAACAAGCTTGCAATCAAGAAAACCTATGAAATCTTTAAAATAGTCCTCAAATGGAGCTAAAGAGAAAGAAAATTAGTTTGAAGATTATATTAAAAAAAATTGGAAAATACCCGCATTCTCTACCTTTGTAAAGCATTTTTTCTGTTGTTTGGTCGAGATTCTTGTTCAGGTAATTTACTCCTCGAGTTCCTGGTGTCTTCATCTATGGTAAATGTAGAGTCCAAAATCTCCTCACATTCCCCTCCTCTATTAAGAGTGGTATCTACTTCAGATAGCACTTTTAGAGAATTACCACTGTTTCCATTTGAGCTCATGTCCTGAAAATCCATAGTATGTGAAGCTACTGGAGATGGATTTTGTAAAGGTTTTCTAGAGTCTTCTGGAGTATATACAATGGGCTGAAGTTCTTGGCTGAGAGAGTCATTGAGATGCATACTTTCAGACAGCGTAATCTTTTCAGTATGTTTCACTTCTGTGGGAGAAGATATTAGTCTTCTACGAGTTCTTTTTTGTGGCACAATTTTAAGCAGGCTAGAATCACTTGAAGATGTGCCTGTTCAATAAAATTAAAGAGATAATTAATAATATTGCTCAAATTTCCAATGGTTCCATTAGTTTAATGATCTTTTCTTTTAAAAAAAAAACTAATAATAAAGTACGTTTTTTGCCCAAAATACTGAATTTTTTTTAAAAGAAAGGTAAGCTAAGAAGTGTAAATGATGATAACAAATTCATTATATATAAGGATATTTTAAAAGAGAAAATAGTAAACTGTCAACATCAAATAGTAACACAGATGGCTATCTTGGTATATTAGATAATATATATAATATTTAGACTGTAGAAATTACAAAAGCAAATTTCTAATTCTAACAAAATTCAGAAGAAACTTCTAATTTCATTTTTTTTCTTTATTGATTACATTGTATTATGAGACATAGTTCTATAGGTACTGGGATTCCCCCCACCCCTCCCCTAACCCTCCCCCATGGTGGATTCCTCCACCTTGTTGTGTAACCACAGTTCAAGTTCAGTTGAGATTCCTTCATTGTAAGCATATACCAAGCATAGAGTCCAGCATCTTATTGTCCAGATAAGTTCAACGGCTTCTTGGGGAGACCTTCTCTGGTCTGAAGGTAGGGCCAAAAGAGTAAAATCCCGATCAATTAAAAGCCCCATCAGCAACAATATATAATGTTATGGAATTAATTGACATAGTGTTGAGTAAACAATATGTTAAAATTACATGTAAGTTCTTAACAACATCCTGTGACTATTTCAATGACATTTTCACAATTGAGGTGCAAAACAGTTTTAGGAGGGGTATGCAGAGAAATCTTTCATACCTTGGTGAGGAGTACTTGTTCTTTGTGTTCTACCTAGTAAGGTATGTGTGAGTCCATGCTGACCAATCTTTCCTTGTTGTTCTCTGCTTATCTATTCCAATGTGTGTGTGTGTGTGTGTGTGTGTGTGTTTGGGGGGGGAGTGCTCTGGAGTGACCCTGATGGTCATTGCAGAGGGTGGGGACCCAGAGTTGGAACTAAGTAAGGACCAGAGAAAGCTCCTCTCCCTTGTCCCGAAGGAAGTTTACTGTTCTGATTCTGAGGACCGCTCAGGGTTCCTGGCTGTTGTTCTGATGACCTTGGATCCTATGAGGAAGGATTTGGGCTTCTTCCATCCCGTGTAGTAGGTCCAAAAGCGGGGAGGGATGTCCTCTGAGTTCTCGGCCTCCAAAGGCATTCCAGTTCCCCATGGTCTCTTTGGCAGTTGTGATGTAGTCCTTGGTGCCGTACTGATAGTCCTTGGTGGGAATCTGGGAGTATCTAGGGTTGGGATATGAGCCTCTTCCTGACCGCTGCTCCACTCTGCCCCCACCCCCCATTCTGTGCATGTGACCTCCTGTTAATATAACATGGTAAAAATTTTATATCAGAACTGTTTGGACCAAGAATTCTTTCAGATTTTTACACATTTTTGGATTGTTGAATATAATGGTACACCACTATTTAAACATTTTTTCTGC
Source organism: Ochotona curzoniae (assembly GCF_017591425.1). Classification (NCBI taxonomy): domain Eukaryota; kingdom Metazoa; phylum Chordata; class Mammalia; order Lagomorpha; family Ochotonidae; genus Ochotona; species Ochotona curzoniae. The sequence goes on from NW_024466976.1 coordinate 14,995, forward strand.
ATCACAATAAATTAACTTCACTTTTCTCCTTCTCTGTTCTGTTCCTGTTTCTTCCTACTATTTTCCACCCACCCCCCTTTTTTTTGGTATGGCAGGTTACAGGGAAAGAGCAAGGGAAGGAAAGGGAGACAGAGAGGAAACGAGGTCATTCATCTTCCTGCTAGTTCACTTCCCAAACGGATGCAACAGTCGAGGTGGGGACAGACTGAAGCCAGGAGCCCGGAACCGCATCCACATCAACCAAATGAGCAGTGGGAGCCCAGATAGTTAGGTCATTATCCATTGCTTTCCCAGTAGCATCAGCAAGGTGCAGGATCAGAAATGGGGAAGTCAGGTCTCAAATTGGAGTCAAAATGGGATGCTGACTTAAGCAATGCAAGCTTCCTAGTTTATTTCTGATGAAATACTTTTTGAAGTACCATTCCAAATAACAAGGTATATAGGGAATGTGACTCAAACATAGATGAAATTCATGTGACCCACCTATAACTTATATAAATTGACTGAAAAATAATTTTTACACAACATTCTAAATCATTTTGTGAATTAAAGTTTCATGGTATGGAATTTAAAAAATTTTTAATCAGGGGCATTTAAGGTTTTGAATCTTTTACATTAGAGATGCTCAACCTTTAACTGAATGGAAGTCTAGTAATATAAACGAACAAAATGAGTGATTAACAATAAAAACTTCAGGTTAATGAAATAATTTAGATATGTTACGATGTCATATATTAGCAGTAAAGTATTACATCTGATTGATTTGCTAATACATACGTATACACATATATGGTAGATTATTAGATTTAATAAAAAATGAATCTAATTTAAAGAGATCAGAGTACTTCAGCCATCATTACTGCAAAGCAAATGTCTCAGATGTCAAGAAATCAACCAAGCTGACAGTTCTTAACAGACTTATCTAACTTCGATTTAGAGATTACATCCTCAAAAAATAATAATAATAATTACTTCCTTGGGCCCAGGATGGTAGCCAAGTGGCTAAAGTCCTCCTTGCACATGCCAGGATCTCATATGGGCACTGGTTCTAATCCCGGTGGTCCCACTTCCCATCCAGCTCCCTGCTTGTGGCCTGGAAAGCAGTTGAGGACGGCCCAAAGCCATGGCCTCCTGCATCCACATGGCAGACCTGGAAGAGGCTCCAGGCACCTGGCTTCAGATCGGTGCAATTCCAGCCACTTCAGTCACTTTTGGGGAGTGAATTATCAGACAGAAGATCTTCCTCTCTCGACAGAAGATCTTCCTCTCTGTTTCTACTCCTCTCTGTATACCTGACTGCCCCCCCCCAAAAAAATAAATCTTTAAAAAAAAATCACATCCTCCATTTTATCACCTGTGTTAATCTTGTCCTCCACTTATTTTTTTTAAAGATTTTTATTATTATTATTATTATTATTATTTTTTATTGGAAAGGCAGATATATAGAGAGGAGAGACAGAGAGGAAGATCTTCCGTCCGATAATTAACTCCCCAAGCGAGCGCAACGGCTGACGCCATGCCAATCCGAAGCCAGGAGCCTCTTTCGGGTCTCCCACGCGGGTGCAGGGTCCCAAAGCTTTGGGCCGTCCTCGACTGCTTTCCCGGGCCACAGGCGGGGAGCTGGAAGGGAAGCGGGGCTGCCGGGATTAGAACCGGCGCCCATATGGGATCCTGGGCGTGCAAGGCGAGGACCTTAACCACTGTGCCACCGCGCCGGGCCCCCTCCACTTATTAAACAAATCTGCCTAACAGCAGTGCTTTGCTTTCTAATCAACTTTCACACAGAAACACTTTTAGTAATTTTGAGCACAAAATCAAAAGACATATTTGTAAAAATTAGAGTGTAAGCATGAATTGCTTAACTATTTAACATCTTTTTCAACATGCTTAAAATAATGAATTTAGTACATATGTAATGATGTATTTGATTAATTTTTGTGAGCTCTCTTGCATTTTTCTCCTACTCTGGTGAACTCCTTGGAGCCTGCAGTACGGCACAGAGGAAACTATGATGTGGATTTCTGCTTGCTTTTTTAAATCATACAGCAAAATTTCCAAGGGATGCTATATTTCCCTTTTTACACAGGAATAACTTAACACTGAAAACAGTTAAAGGCTGAATGTTCCATACTTCAACAAAGCAATCTAAACTTTCAAATAAGGTAAAAATACACTTATAGCAATCACTAGCAGTGTATGAATTATTCCTATTACGTTAGTTGACAACAGACTTTGCTATGGATAGGTTGACAATTACCCTCTAGGAAATACAATTTAAAAACAGGAAGAAAAAAATAGGATTCCTGTTCTACTAAGAAATTTTACTTTTCTGAGAAATAGATAAATGAGATCCAGATCTTAAAATAATTTTCCACTCTCTTTAACATGACATTTGTCAAATTTTCCATTACCAGATATTTTTATACTAATGCTACAGTGTAAAGACAGTTACTTTTCTCCACTGTGCTGCTACCACCAATTTGGTGGCTATTAATAGCTAGAAGATTAACTTCTTTTCCCATGAGAGGCAGCAGAGGTATAGAGGATAGAAAACTATCAAGGATAGAGAACTGAATTGAGAGTCAGGAGACTTGGATTCTATTTCTGATTCCATCAACGACTCATTGAGTGACCTTGGGTAACTCATTTAAGCAGTGTGGACATTAATGCCCACTAGAACAAGGAAGATACAACTCGTTGGTTGACAGGGAATTTAAGTAGGATTAGATGACAAAAACATTCAAGGTTCAAAGAAAGGCTCTACGACTACAAACATGCTGTGAGTGTTAACTTTACAACTTTCAAAGAGAAAGTTGTTTTTTACTTTCCAATAGTACAACACCCTCATAATTTACTCCAAAACAAAACACTCAAAAACAGTGTCTTATGTCTGGTTCATCAGATACTTAGTTTACCAAGGATGATGGTAAACTGCAAACATAAATAAAAGATACATTAAAATAGGCATGAAAATGTGTTATTATCCACAAGTGCTGATTTTATAACATCAATCTAAAATTTAGAATATAATAGAACTCGAAACCTCAAGAGTTAAGGACTTTGAAAGCACTATTTTTCTTACACACATTTAAAGGGCAAAAATATGTGGAGAGGCAATTAGGCAAACTCCCATGTAGTGGACCAATTTCCACCACTGTTAATAAAGAATATGAAAATGAAGTTTTCCACAAAAGACATGAGAGAAATAGTTCCCAGTTCTCACGGATACTCTAACACTTAGCCAATATCAAATCTGGTATGATCACACTAACAGATTTTCACTGAAAGAAATAACAATGTCACAAAGATACACTGTTAGTGGTAATTCTGCTTGTTTGGAAAAATGTGATAAACTGAAGAAGAAATATGGAAAGGTAACAGTAAGCATGGATTTACATACAGTTGATTCCCCAGGTCTGGAAGAACATATTACAGATGCACATATTAAATTCAGATTAAAAATATAAGAGGACAGAAAGTAGACAGTAATTGAACATTACTTAAGCTGACTTGTTGCTACAAAAGGTTCAGGAGATAATCATGGCCAAAGTGAGATTCAAAGGCGCAAATAAAAATTCAGTAGTCAATCAACTATCTCTATATACATAAAGGTCAATGATGTTTTATTAATTACAACTGAAAGAACACAATAAAAAATGAACACTTCACTTTCAACATGATTCTTAAAGTCTACAAATATAATAATTATTATTTACGTTTAGCTAAATTAGGTGACAGCATATTTTAATTGGGTATGGCAACTGGAGATGGTTGGTTATGGACACTGTGGGATTTGTAAGTTGTGAGAACTACTGAATATGCTAGGTTTATGTCTATGAAGATTTGCTGTATTTTTCCATTAGAGGCAAAGGGTATACAGTAACTTTCCAGCAGAGCAGGCTTGGGGTAGTGGTACAATTTTCCATAATTCAGTTTGGTAAAACACTGTCTAACAAAATCTCACAATTCCTGGGCTCACATAGTAGACGTATTATAGGACCTGCAGGTAAATTATAATTCCTTTTGAAATGTCCTATAAAATAAGAAGCAAATCATGTAGTTTCAGGCTGTCAGAACAATGGACCCTAAAGGATGAAGAGTCAATGGAAAACACTAGCAATCTGGGTCCTGCACTGGAAGGGACAAGAAGTTAAAAGTATATTATCCTAAGTTCCCACAAACTGGGACAGAAAAAATTGGCAATCATTTGGGAGACAAGTCTTTTTTCCAGGGCCTATGTATGGAACCAACCCAGGGCACTGCCTAAATACATATAATACATACTGTGTCAAAACTTTGTGGCTTCCAAATATTTTTAATATTTCTAGATAATATTTTTGCCACTTAAATTATTCAATACACTGTGCATTTACTGCATTTCTATTGCCCTGAAAGTTACAACCCATGGGATATAAATGAATATAATCTGTTGAAATTCATATCTAAGACACTAAACAAAAATGTCACTGTGAAAGTTGCTTTATTTAAAGAAAACAAAGTTTTAATCAGCTCTGGTACTTACATTAAAAAAAATTTCCTATCTGCTTACTCAATATTTATTTCTGGCAGGCTGCTGTCTTGGAAATTCCAAGAAGTAAGTTGCCTTCTGATTTTATGACGGTACATTTTTGAAAGGGGAAGGCAAATGATAGCAAATTAAATAAAGATGATGACAAATGAACTGGAAAAAAAAGCAGAAAAATGGAATACAGACGTGAGGTAGTGAACAGAGTGGACTCAAGGGCAATAATGAATTACTCAATTCAACCACAAGAAAGAAAGTGTAATTAAATTCTAGTGAGTTTGAAAATATAACAATAAAAGGAACAAGTTGTTAAGTTTTATGGACTGAATAATTCCAGGAATACTGGAATCTGTTTCTTTCCCTCCCTAGTTCGAATCCTCTTGGACTCAAGCCAGGCAGCGGAAACAACGTGGGGTTTGAAGATGAGGCATTTTTGTTCAGAGATAGGTGCTGTTGTAGGATAAAGGAGGGTAGGATAAGGATGGTAAGAGTAGCAGATAAAAGTATGGAAAACAAACTTCATCTCCTAGGAAGTTCTACAGAGAACAACTGGGAAGATAAGATTTTAGTTAGCAGAATGAAGTAGAAAAGCATCTTTTTGCAGGGCAAGCACCCTACTTTTTCTGCAAATTCATTTATATACTTCAAAACAAGAAAACAAAAACTTATCTTAGTTACACACACACACATACTTATTTCAGATGGAAAAACTAACTGTCCCACTCTCATTCTTTACATCACTATTGCATTATATTCTTTGAAAAAAAGTCAATGTATTGGGCCCAGCATGGTAGCTCAGCAGCTGAAGTCCTTGCCTTGCATATCCTGGGCTTCCATGTGGTGCTGGTACTAATTCCGGCAGCCCAGCTTCCCATCCAGTTCACTGCTTGTGGCCTGGGAAAGCAGTCCAGAACAGCCCAATGCCTTTGGACACTGCAGCTATGGATGAGAGACTCAAAAGAGGCTCTAGGATCCAGGCTTCAGATCGGCTCAGCTCCAGCCATGGCGGCCACTTGTGGAGTCAGTCACTGGAAGGAGTATCTTTTTCTCTGCCTCTCCTCCTCTATGTATGTCTGACTTTCCGAAAAAATAAGTAATCTTTGTTAAAAAAGTCAACATATTTTATTATTCAAATTTTAATTTATTTTAGAGATAGAGAGCAGAAGAGTGAAGCGAGACAGAAATCTTTCGTTAACATGTTCACTCTCTAAATATCTTCAATAGCTGAAGATGGACCACAATGAAGCCAGCTGTCAGCTGCTGTTTTCCAGGGAATCCATAAGCAGAAAGTTGAAAGTGGAAGTGGAGCCTACGTCTGACCCCAGGCCTTCTACAGACATCCCAGGTAATACCTTAACTGTTACGCTAAATGTTTGCCCTGGAAATTCATTTTAGATTATTTATAGCGAAATGTGAAAATGTAAAATACAATCATGTAATGAATAAATGTGACAAAAGAATATGCATAACAAAATCTCATTTTTGACAGCAGAGGCAGTTAGAAAAGCATTGAATGTTAAGAAATTCTCGCTACAGGAGTCATCGTAGTTGGCTTCCTCCTGCAGATCTCATTCAAGAAATACTCATGTTGTAAGGAATATCAAAGTTAGCTTTAGAGTAGAAGCATTTAGATTTCCTTTGTAATGACTATATGATAAAAACAGAAAGCACGAACTAATATAGGTAATGTGGAGAGTATCATATGCATGCTGGAATATTATTACCCTATATCAGTACACAAATGAAAAGTAAATATAAGGTGGTGCCCAACCCTGTGGGTCTTGTTCCCATACACGATGGCTAACTACAGAAAAATGAGATGCTCTTGGACAAAGAGGCAAAGTCCAGCTGACACTGGTTGTGGTTCTGGCTCCTTTTCCACACTACCTGGGTTTTTGGATCTCTAAAGGGATACATTTTCTACTTTGATTCTTATATCTGGAAGATATTTATAATGAGAGAACAGAAAACCCCATGAAATTACAAAAGGATGGCAGAGCTGTCTTATAAATTCAGATCTGACAGTCAAGATGTCAAGTTTATCTCTATGTAAAGTGAGCACTGACTGCAGGCTGCAGGGAGAATTAAAGCATTGAGTAATAGCCAAAAAAAAAAAAAATTTATATAGCTGCCACACTGTTAATTAAAATCATGTCTATTATATGATAATGTGGGAAATGTTAAGCGATTTTCAGATTTTATGTAGAGCATAATCTCAATCCTGACAAAGCAAGACACAGGCAGAAACAAAGCCAGCATATAAGAAACATCAAATGCATAAAAACATGAAAAAAACATAAATATAACATAATTTGTAAAATGACTTTTTACAAATCACATATAATATAGTAACACCTACTTCCATAAACTTCTAACAAAATGGCAATATATTGAGTGGGAAAAGAAGCCAATAAAAATCCAGTTCTTTCAAGCTGCAATTCTGAGAACTATACATCTAAGGTAGTCTCTGAAAATACAGATTGGAAGTGAAAATAGAATAATTCAAATGTCTTTGTATGGAAGCTGGAACTGTAGATGCCCTATAAATCTGTCATCATCATCATCACCTATATACTTCTAGGTAACTGCTCATTTGTTATCCTATGTATCTCTAACATGGTTTAGTGGAGAAAAAGATGGTTATCAACTTTCATTTAAAAAAATTTTAAAGATTTATATTTTTATTGGAAAGGCAGATTTACAGAGGGGAGATAGAAAGATCTTCCATCTATTGGTTCACTCCCCAAGTGTCCACGATGGCCAGAGCTGACCAAGGCTGAAGCAAGGATCCTGGAGCTTCTTCTGAGTCTCCCTGGTAGATGCAGGGTCCCAAGGCTTTGGGCCATCCTCTAATGTCAACCCTGCCAGAAGCAGGGATTTGGATGGCAAGTGGATCATCAGGGACAGAAACCTGTACCCATATGGGATACTGGGCATAAAGGGAATGTAAGGCAAGGATTTAGCCTCTGAGCCACCATGATGGGCTCATCAACTTTTATTTTCAACAGATCTTATTGTTTGGTTTTTTAAGAAGTAAACACCAGGGGCAGGTGTTTGGTATGGTGGTTAACACAATAGTTAGAATGCATGCACTGGCTCTTAGAGAGTGTTGAGTTTTACTCTTGGCCTTACTCCCAATTCCAGCTTCCTGGTCATGCCCGATGGGGCAGCGGATGATACCTCAAGTCCTTTGATTATTCCTTCCCCAGTGGGAGCCCTGGTGTGAGCTCCTGGCTTTGGCTTAGTTCAGTCCTGGCTGTTACAGGCATTTGGAGGGTGAATCAGCAAACAAGAGATCACCATCATTCCCCTGCTCTGAAATTTTCAAATATAACTTAAAAAATTA
>NW_024466977.1:0-26773 GCF_017591425.1 Ochotona curzoniae
GTTGGATGGGAAGGGGAGCAGCTGGGACATGAACCAGTGTCCATATGAGATGCTGGAACTTGCAAGGCAAAGATTAGCCAATTGAGTCATTGCTCTGGGCCCCAACTTTAATTTTCTTTAAGGACTGCAAAGAAGGAAGGTTGGTGATGGGCAGAGAGGGGCAAGAGAACTGTCAAGTGACTATGTTTAGCAGCACAGCCACACAGTGGAACCAGGGAAGACTGACTCCTCTTGTCTCTAGCAGTTAGCACAAGGAAGGGTGTTGACTTGGGGAGGGCCACCACCCTGACTGGGTTGCAGGGACAGTTTGGTGAAAACAGGAAGTGATCCAGGGCAGCCCTTGCATGAGCACTTGCAGCAAGATGGCCTTGGGAGGAGGGGCTCGTCTAGGGGTCCTGGAATAAAAGCAACAATGTCTTAGAGGCTGATAGAGGGGAGGTATGGAGGGGAAGCCACTGGCAGCTGAGCAGCCTAATGCATGGGTGTACTGATTAGAGATCGACAGTTCTGTTTGTCATGTGTCAGGGAGGACTGAAGAGTAGCAGCATCACTGCCCTGGGTCTGGGTCTGGCTCTTGAGTATGTGTCATGAGAATGGCAAACGGGCAGAGCTGAGATGCTCAGCAAGGCAGAGGCCTGCATGTCCACGTGTGCCTTGGTATTCAGCAGGCAGTTCTCCATGTTTCAGACTCTAGTCGGTGAGAGGTGTGTATGTGCAAACCCGGCTCAACATTCCAAAAGCTCATGTGTACTTAAGCCTCCGGGGATTTCACCGTGTGCCAGTGATTGTTAGATCTAAAGTGCTTATCACTTTCCTAAAGCATTGAAAAATGCTGTTTTATTCATTGAAACAGGCTTAGTTTAAAATGCCTTGTAAGGAGGATGTTCAGCAGAGAAGTTCCAATACCACGTGGGCCTGTCCCATCTCAGAGTGCCTGGATTCAAGATCTGGCTCTGCTCCTGAGGCCAGCTTCCTGCTAATGGTGACTCAAGTAGTTGGGTTCCCACCACTTATGCAGGAAACCTGGACCAGGTTCCTGGGTCCCAGATGCACCATGGCCCAGTTCTGACTGATCTGGGCATGGGGGGAAGGGGAGGGAGTAAAACAGGATGGGAGCTCTCACTTGTCTCTCTTTCTCTGCCTCTCAAGGAAATGAATTTTGGGGGGGAAAAAAAAGGGAAATGGGATTTCGATGGAAGAGTAGAACCTGCTGTTGAAATGTCCCATTCTGTTTGCTGCTGTGACTTTGTTCCTGTTCTTGTGGGGTTCTCTCCAAGTTCTAGATGCACTGGAATTTTTGTTTCACAGCTCTTTCCCTGTGACTTTCCAAACAAGCATATTAACTTGTGCTTCTTTCTGACTGTCTTGATGAGACTTCTTGCCATGCTTCATGCTGTTTGCCAGGGATCATACAACAAGCTTTCCCAGCTCCTTACTCCCTACATCTATTCCTTTTCTTTTTAAAACAACAGCTGTTGATAATCTCTGCATTTCCAGGGATTGGGCATAGCTCATCGGAGTCCCCTGTGTCAGGTCCCACAAGGCTGAAGGTCCTGAAGTTAGCTTGGACGTGTTCTCAGTGGGAGGCGTGGCTGGAGAAGACTCTGCTTTCAGGCTCCCTCTTGTTACTGCCAGAGTTTGTTTCCTCGTGGTGGTTGGACTGAAGGCCCTGGCCTCTCTACTGCTGTGGGCTCCAAGGAGCCACTTGGCAGTTCTTGGAGACTGGATGCAGTCTCCCAGTGTAGGCCAAGGCTTCACCACATGAAGTTCCACTGCAGGTGCTCTTGCTTCATCCAGTCATCAAGGAGAGTAAGAGAGTGAGTATGTCAGCAAGAGTCCTAAACTTACATGAGACAGTGTTGCCAGGATGGTGAGGCCCATTGCCATGGGCATGTTCTGTTGGATGGAGGAGAATCACAGCTTCTCACACTCAGGAAGTAGAGATCCCAAAGATGTGACCACCAGGGGAGAGTGAGCATGAGGGCCACCTGAGAGCCTGTCCAGCATACCCACCTTGTCAGAATCCCGCTTCCCTGTTTACCCATCAGTGCATTCTGCAATTTGATTTTTCCCTACTTGGAACTTCCTTTCCCCTCTTGTTTGACAAGTACCATCCATCTTTCATCCCCTTCATCTTGTCATCCCTTTTTTTTTTTTTATTGTTTTTTGATACAGTTTAGTTGGTGCTGGGGTCTCCCTTCCCCCTCTCCCAAGTTCCCTCCCCTCCCTTCTGTTCTCCCCTCCAGTTTTACAATGGGTGTCTTTCGTGAATTTTCACAAGTCCATCATGCTGCCACTGGGGTGTCTCCCAATAATGTAGGAGATTGTCAGTCATTTCATTGTGAGTCCATCCTTGTGGTGCATGCATGAGGACTTATTTCTCTTTGTTTCCACCTATGAACATATTAATTTCTGTTACATTTCCATGATGTATCCCCTTGAGTACAGTCCACCACAAGGAGGAGAAGCAGGAAAAAAAAAAAAAAGGAAAAACCATGGAATGCTTCACGAATTTGCATGTCATCCTTGTGCAGGGGCCATGCTAATCTTCTCTGTGTCATTCCAGTTTTAGTATATGTGCTGCCAAGCTGAGCACATCATCTCTTCCTATGCCTTCCATCTTGCACCTTTAAGGAGTGCACATCTAGGGCCTAATGTGATGGCTCAGTGGCTAAATTCTCACCTTGAACATGCTGGAGTCCCGTATGGGTGCCAGTTTGTATCCTGGATGCTCCACTTCCCTTCTAGCTCCCTTCTTGTGGCCTAGAAGGGCGGTGAGTAATGGCCTAAGGCCTCGGGACCCTGCACCCACGAGGAGGAAATGGGGGAGGATGCTGGATTCAGATTGGATCAGCTCCGTTTATTGCAGCCACATGAGGAGTACGCCAGTGGAGAGAAGATCTTTCTCTCTACCTCTCATTCTCTCTGTAAATCTGCCTTCCCAATAAAAATAGTCATTTAAAAACATGAAGAATGCAAATCTATTGCTTCTTGGCCTTTGGGCTAAGATCAAGTGTAATGAGTGTAGATCTACTTTACTTCATCAATGTAGGCATAACTCTCAAATTTTGTGTACCAACCAGAATTCCTGTGCATGGAAAAAAAGTGCTCTTAACTGCTTCTGGTTTTTGAGAACCACCTTAAAAATATAGAGAGTCACCCTCTAGAAACGAGAGATACAACCCTAGGTGCATTATTCATAGCAAGCCACCTCTCACTTGGTGTCAGCAAATGGCCATTTCACTATACTCATGGTTTTAGGAATCCAAGCAGAGTGCAATGAAGGTGGTTTATCTGTGTTTTCTGATGTCAGAGGCCTTGGGTGAAAGAATTAAATAGTTAGTGGCAGGAGGGACTGTAGGCTTCTTCTTTATTTAAGATTTGTTTAGTTTTATTGGAAAGTCAGATATACAGAGAGAAAGATATTCCATCTGCTGATTCACTCCCGAAGTGGCCACAGTGGATCCGAAGCCAGGATTCAGGAGCTTCTTCCTGGTCTCCCACACAGGTGCACTGTCCCAAGGTCTTGGGCCATCTTCAGCTGCTTTCTCAAACCACAAGCAGGGAGCAGGTGGGAACTGGAGTGGGGCTGCTGGGATACAGACAGACATGGGTTCCCAGTGTGTGCACAATGAGAACCACATCAAGGCCCTGGAGGATTCTTCCTTCACATGTCTGGACAGGGATGTCTGGGAGGCTGTGGAATGTGGTGGTGAGGCGAAGCCTACCTGTGTGGTGGAGACTGCTCCCACTCAGACTGGTAGCTGGCCTCTAGGAGGGAGGTGAGAACGCTCCCAAGGTGAGCATTTCAAAAGACCAAGCTGGAATTGCATGGCCATGGCCATTAGTGAAGTAGTCTTGGAAGTCACATGGCATCACTCTGTGCATTCATTCTCATTGGTGGAGCAGGCTGAAACCCACACTGATTCGTGGAAGTGAGAATAGATCACTATTCTTTATCAGGAGCATGAAGGAGATTTGCAGCCATTGAAGACCCCAATTCCCAAAAATATCACATAGGTAAATACAGACACATGTGAAGGGATTTCTAGCTCCTATCCATGACTCAGGACCACTTTTCAGCTTTCCTGCCATCTTGGGTCTGGACCACTGCAGATGTTTCCTAAGTGGTATACTGTCATCCTCACTTGCCTCTTTGCAGTCTGTTCCTCACTATGCAACCATCATAATCCTTCTAAAATAACAAATTTTCTCCTGAACATCGCCATCAAACTAAAACTTCTGATGGCTTAGTGGTCTGAGTGTTGCCTCCTATGCAGCCTCATCTCATACTATCCCTGCCACCTCTTCCTGATCTAGGATTAACTTCTCTCAGCTCCTTGTACTGAAAAGGATGCTGCTTCCAGCCACAAGACCTTTGCATGTGTCTGTTTTACAACATGAAATGCTTATCCCTGTTTTGTTTGCTTGGTTAACATCTGCTCACTTTTGGGATCTTGATAGGTGTTGCCTCAGTGACCTTCTTGTTTAGGTCACACCCTCCTATTGCATGCTTTAAAAAACTTTTAAAAACTTTACTCAGAAGGCAGAGAGATAGACATTTTCCAAGTACCGAATCACTCCCACAATGTCCACTAAAAAGCAGGATTGGGCCAGACTGAAGCCAAGAGTCAGGAACTCAATCTTAAACTCCCCCAAGAGTAACAGGGACCCATGTACTTGATCCATCACCTGTTGCTTACCAGGGTATACACTGGCAAAAAGCTGAAATTGTGGCCAGGACTTGAACCCAAGCATTCTGACATAGGACATGCACCTGTCAAACAGTGGTATAACCACTACATCAGTTGCCTACCACACTGGTGCTTTCAATAACTATATACCTTTTATTGTAACATTTATCGTTTTGCATTGAAGTCCATGTCTCATATGACTCATGTGAGTTCCATGAAGCTGCATGTGTTTTTCCCATGGCCCAAGGTCTGCCATCCAGTAGACAAATGCTAACAGGGAAGGTGAGGAGGAATTAATCTGAAGTTGAACCTTTGGATACTGCTGCTGGTAGAAAACTCTCAAACTTTAAGCTAGCTCATTCTATTTTCAGTGGTGTTAATAATTGGAGAATTAGTTCTTTTATCATTGAGTTCTAATTTTTATATTCTTTCTGCTGTACATGGTTAGATTCCTACAGTTCTCTGTAACACATCAAAGCCCTTTCCTCATGTTTTGGATGGATTTTGATGCCCTGCAGTGAATAGTAACCTAACCCACTGTGGTGTATACCTGCGTCTGTTTTTAAGTTTCTGAAAGCCTTCAGATGTGAAAGTCTTAATTAAGATTCCAAACTTAGAGTTCACCCTAGCTGAGTAGGTGTTCTGTAAGCCTCACAAAGAATGGTGAACTTGACACTCTTGAAAATCAACTTACTTTTCTAAAAAACTGTTTAAGATTGTGGTTTTAGCTGGGAAGGAGAGAAATAATATAACTTTTAATTTGTTCGAGAGAAAAGGACTCCCGTTCACTTGTGCACTCCCCAAATGCCCACAGTGATGAATACTGGGCTGAACTGAACTGGGATCCGGAAACAACCTAAGTCTCTTCCATGGGTGGCAGGAACCCAGTCATGTGAGCCTTCATTGTGTCTCTAAGGGTCTGGGTTAACAGGAAGCTGGAGTCAAGAGCCGAAATCTGGACTCAAGCTCAGACACTTCAAAATGAGTTGCAGATATCTTAACTGGTTTTCACTGCTAGGCTAAACCCCCACCACATCTTGACCACTGTCCTCGTTATTATTAGAAGGAAGTCTTTATGTCCCCTGTCCTCTTTCTGTCTTGATAAATTTTGGACTGAGTGAAAGTCTGTATTTGTTCATATTTTATATCTTGTGTTAGCAGTCATATCACTCAGTTGACATGGCCTTGATAAAATGTGTTTCTCTGAAATTTTTTCTATCTACTATCTTTTATAAAGTTTTATTAGAAATTGTCACATATAAGTCGTACAGGTGTATGGGGTACTGTGTGAGGTTTGAACCTGTGTATACTTTGCCAGATGACCACATCAGAGTATTTAGCATTCCATCATCTCAAGTGAAATTGTTATTGCCACTCAGAATCTTCTTGTCTCCTTGCTTTGATATGAACATTGCTTCACTAATGGGTATTGTCATGCTATTGTGCATAGAGCAGCAGAGCTTATTTCTCCTAACCAGCTGTGACATTTTCCCCCTGACCAAGTCTTTTCTCATCTCTTCTACCCTGCCTCCATCTCAGTCTCTAGTAATCATTATCTACTCTGTACTTCCATGTAATTAACTTTTTTTAGATTTATTTATTTATATTAGAAAGGCAAATTTTTAGAGGAGAAGAGATAGAAAGACCATCTATCCATTTCTGTTGGTTCACTCCCCAAGTGGCTGTAGCGGTCAAAGTTGAACTGATCTGAAGCCAGGAGCCAGGAGTTTCTTCTGGGTCTCCCACACAGGTGCAGGGTCCTTTATTGCCATCCTTTATTGCTTTCCCAGGCAACAAGCAGAGAACAGGATGGAAACTGGAGTAGCTGGGACACAACTGATGCTCATATGGGATGCTGGCACTTGAAGGGGAGGACTATCCAGCCAAACTATCATGCTGGGCCCATAATTGACTTTTTTTACAAACCACATGTAAGAAAATGTGATGTTTGTCTTATGTACCTGGTTTACGTCCCTTAATACAGAGTTTTCCATATTCATCCATCTTGTCACAGATAACGTGACTTCATTTTCTAAAAGATTTATTGTATTTTTATTTAAAAGGCAGAGAGAGAAAGGGAGGTCTTCGATCTCCTGGCTCATTCCTCAAATGACTGGAACAGCTGGAGCTGGTGATCCGAAGGCAGGAACAATGCCAGGAGCTTCGATCTCCTGGCTCATTCCTCAAATAACTGGAACAGCTGGAGCTGGTGATCCAAAGGCAGGAACCAGCCATTCAATGCCAGGAGACAGGAGCTTCTTCTAAGTTTCCCATGTGGGTGCAAGGGCACAGGGACTTGAGCCATTCTCTGCTAGCAGAGAGCAGAGGGAGATCGGGCTCTTCAAAGCAGGAGCCATGGTGATTCTGATCTACTGACAAGGACGCAGTCTGTCTGCACTGGGCTTATAAGGACTGTCTGGCCCGGAGAAGGGGTTGATCCCTCTTACAAAGAGGAGTCAGCAAGCTCACTGGCTGATGTAATATTGCCTTACACCCTGATCTGTTCTAAAGATGTCTTGGGTATCTGTAAATCCTGAGCGCAGGGACTTCACGTTCAAGGAAGACTCGGAAAGAGAATATTTTGTGTCTCCTAAATCAAAATAAAAGACATACTCCTGCCTTAATGAGACTGAAAAGATTATTTCCAAAACCTGTCTCTCCCTGTTTAACTGTTGTGATTGCAGAGAATATTGTGTGTTCTAAAAGCTCCAATATTTTAAGATGTTAGGGTTAGTTGTTTGGGCTTCTGTTGCAGTCATTGGTGGAATGTGATAGGCAGAATGAAGAGTAGGAACCACTTTCAGAAACACAGTATGGAAAGGAGACCTTTGGGTCCGCTTCTGTCCCAGGCCAGATAGGTGGCTTCTGGCAGATGATGTCCTGTCTAAGGGCCATAGTGTCCTGCTTTGCTTGACAAAAAAACATAGAGGCGTTGAGTCTGCAGTGACAGCTTCTTCGTTGCTTTTCTTCTTTTATTCCTTAAACATTTGTTTAGCACTTTTCTCCTTAAATAATCCTTTCACCTCCAAAATTTCATTTGCTCCTTAGACCAGCCTATGGCTGGGATGTTAAGGACGTGCTCACTGCTGATGCTATATCCCACAGTGGTCCAAAGACACAACTCCAGGGGGCCAAGGATGTGCAAACTCAGATCTTCTGACTTCACCTCTTGGCTTGCTTTTTTCTATCAAATGGATTTTAATGTTTTTTTTTTAGCTGATAACATGGAAAGCTCTATGTATACCTTTTCTTTATTTTCATTTTAATATAATATATATAAATAAATATATATATACATGTTTTTAAAAATTTCTGTTTATCTTAAAGAGAGCGCACTCCCCCACCTGCTGATTCACTCTCCCAATGCCTGCAACAGCCATGGCTGGGATGAGTCAAAACCAGACCAGAGCTCATGCAGTGAGAGAACCATCACCTTCTGACCCCAGGGTTTGCCTTAGCAGGAAGCTGGAATTGCAAGTGGAAGCCAGGACTTGAAAACAGTCATTCCCATTGAGATGTGGGCACACTATTTGGCATGCTAACCATTGATGAAACACCCAACCCTGGAAGTATTGTGTAAGGACTCTTAGTCTTGGCTGAGGTCATTGGTGCCACTGACTTTAAGGAAGCTTGGAAGTGGGAATCAGCCTGTAGGATGCCATTTCCCTTCCCTAGTGTGTGGATTTTCCACTTTGGAATTCACTACTTCCTGCTTCCCATCTCCCTGCTTGTAGTTCAGGTGCTCATGCCAACAGACCTTGGCCCTTAGGCGCTTGTGGTGACGCTGGGTCTGAGAGAGCTGCCTACGCTGTATTTCCAGTTTGGATGCAAATTGTTTTTCTTTCTGAAAGAGCCTAATCGGAAAGAATTCTCCTTTGCTGTTTTCCATGGTGTAAATGGTAGCATCAGAAATCCTTTGAAATCCAGGAAGATACATATGTATCCGTTATTTTGCTCAAAAGCTGTAGGGGCATGAAAAGATGCATGCTCAGATCCACAGCCCTTCCGTAGTTTTGTGTATTTTGGGTTCTTGGAGGAAGCTATTGGCCATGGCAAGCAGCCACATTCATGTTTGATGTTCTAGGTTGTAAATCCCACAGTGCATAAATCTTGTAAGTGATATCAAACTTATTTATTTTAGTTGTTTTAAAAATTGATTTGAAAATCAGAGTAATAGAGAAAGAGAAAGATCTTTAATCTATTGATTCACTCCCTAAATGATTGCAACAATCATACAGCTGAGAGCCGGGAATTTCAACCACACTCTCCATATGAGTAGCAGGAACCATCTTGGATCATCTTCTGCTGTTTTCCCAGTCACATTCACAGGGGGCAGTTGCAACCTGAACCAGCACTCCAATGTGGGATGCTGACATTACAGTCAGTGGCTTAGCATGTTGTGAGACAATGTAAACCCTATATATATTTTTTAAAACTTCAGAGCCAGAGGAAGGCTGGAAGGGAAGGAGAAAGAGAGAGAACGAGAAAGAGAGGGGAGAGGCTCCTATCTGCTCTCGAGAATCAGGCTGAATCCAATCAAACTCAGGAGCCAGGAACCTCAGTTTGGGTCTCTCACATGGGTAGCAGGAACTTGAATACTTGAACCACCATGGCTTCCTCCAAGGTCTGCACTAGCAGGAAGCTGTAGTCACACACCAGAGCCCATGATCAGGTACTCCAGTATGGAATATGGGTATCCTAACTGCTAGTGTAAATACTTGCTCCACCAATGTTTTAAAGTTTATTTATTTATATGAAAGAGGCAGAGAGAGTTCTTGTATCTTTTGGTTCACTTCCCAGGTGGCCACAACAGCCAAATCTGGGCCAGACCAAAGCTAGGAGGCAGGATCTCCATGCTTGTCTCCCACATGGGTGGCAGTGGCCCATATACTTGGACCGTCATCCAATGCCTTATCAGGTATATTAGCAGGAAGCTGGATCAGATGCAGAGTAACTGGGTTACTGGCATTCTGTTTTGTTCCCCATTTTTAAAATAAAATAATATCTTCCACATCTTCACTTAAACATTACCTTTATCAGTGACTTGTTAGTTCTTCCCTGAAAATTTGTTGCAGCATTTGCAAACTTTGAATTTATCATTTGAGTTTGTTTTTTGCACCTGACCACAACCGACACTTTCACATCATCCCTCACTTGACTATTGGCTGCTTTGTTTCACAGGAGCAGACGATCTACAGATAAAGGTCACCCCGACCCCAGAGCCATTTTCACATGGGAAA
Organism: Ochotona curzoniae; assembly: GCF_017591425.1. Classification (NCBI taxonomy): domain Eukaryota; kingdom Metazoa; phylum Chordata; class Mammalia; order Lagomorpha; family Ochotonidae; genus Ochotona; species Ochotona curzoniae. The sequence goes on from NW_024466977.1 coordinate 9,935, forward strand.
TGGCTGCCAATTTCACCAACATGGCCTTTCTCAGATGCCAGGTCTTCTCCAGCAGTGGACAGGGTCAAGAACGTGCCAGGACCATCCCCTGAGAATGCGAGCTTGCTGCAGTTGGCCCAGACGCCTGTGCCTCGGACTTCCCGCAAAACTAGGGCTCATGCAGACTTCCTTTACCAAGGAAGTGGGCACAGCGCCTCCTTTGAACCTTCCAAGGATTCCTCTGAGTCCCTGGAGCACCCAAGGCCTCGAGGAGGAAGAGAAGTAGCCGACATATCAGGTTTGCTTTGCACCAGCATGCTGCCCACATTGTCTACCATCCCATCGGTGACCTTGAGCACCATCCTCCTGTCCCAGCCAGCACTGGTGGGGACTCCTCCCCTTTCCTCTCATCCTGCAAAAACAGATATCCTCTCACAACCCAATCCACCTTCATCTTCTCCATTGGCCCCTAACTCACCTCATACCATCACTTTTTCTAAGCCAACAGAACAGTCAACCAAAGTGTCTCCATTCCCCCCACCTAAAAGTTCCAGCCAGTTCTTCTGTCAGTCAAAGCATAGCTAAGTCCCTAACCCCATTTTCTGATGACATGAACCACACTCCATCCCCCAAACCCAGGATTTCAAAGGCGTCCCTCATGTAGTCCCTCTCTGGATTCTCAACACAATATGATTTGGAGCTGTCCCCAACAGAGGATCCCCCTTCGTAGGCTGTCCTACACCTGGGGTTTTGAATTCAATGGCAAGGCTGGCCCATCTGTTTCCCACACCCCTGGCCCCTGAAAGTCCTCCTTGGCTTCCACATGGAACCCTCTCCAGCTCTGTGTTGGAAGTGGCTGTAAGTCCTGCCTTCTCTCTGCCCATCAGCACCAATGTGGCTGAGGGAGAGCACTGTGGGGTGTCTGTGCCGACACTCAAAATCACAGCAGCAGTAACAGTGATCCACAAGGCCAAGCTTTCACTTTTCCAGACTGTAGGTCCAATGGCTTTAAAAATGACCAGCCACAGAAAGCTGGCCCCACAACTGCAGAGGAGGGTTCTGCTAATTCACACTTGTCAGCAATTCCAGAGAGTTCTGGAAGGTTTGCCCTTTCTGCAGAATACACATCTTCATTTCCTTCTTATTTCACTGCACTGAGTCAAGGGCAGGCTGTGCTCTCTGGGACAACTCCTGCGTGGAGTGAGATGGGGAGCAATGCCCCACACCCCTTTGTGGAGATTCCTGCCCCTCAAGAGGCGAAGGACAGGTTCCCTCCTGCACAGTCACAGGCATCCCTTACTCCAGCCAGCTGCCAGATTTGCTCTTCATGGCTCAGATATTTCTGCTGCTGCAGCAGCACAGCATGGCAAGCCTATTCAGGGATCATAAGCAGGCAAATGGGATGCTTCCTTCCCAGGCGCTTCCAAGTGAAGAGGTTCCAAATCTGCACACTGTAACTGAGTTCACCGACATTAGCCCTGATCAGATTCATCTCCCATCATGGCCACATCTAGAGCAAACCTCCTTCCTTCAGTTGCACCTCCACCTTCCACACGCCCCAGACATACTTCCCAGCCAGTGGCCTCGTCATCTGGCTTTTCCCATGCCTGGCCAGAGAACCATACACTTACAGAGGCCCATATTGAGTGGCCAGATTCAGCTCCCAAAAAGGTGACAGCATTTCCCTCCTCCACTAGTGTCTACAATTTCTTAGCAATGGGAGATGTAAAAAAGGCAGCAGGTGCAGATATTTTGTGGCATTCCCTTCTAGCGGAAACTGAGTCCCCTTCCAAAGACCCAGTGCCATCTGGTTTTCAGCAGCAAACAAATGAGGGTTTCAGTGGACACATAATTAACTTCACAAGTTGGCAAAGTCATTCTGTTTTAACTGGTTCTCCCAGTGGCTCACTCACAGCTACCAATGCCATTGCAATAACATCTCAGAGTTTCCAAAATACTGTTGGGCATGTGGTGACTACAGAAGGCCTTAGCATTCTGGATCTGCTCTCCAGTTCCAGTTTCCACCATCTCAAGTCAGGTGTGACCGTGGTTGGAAGCCGTAAGGATGTCTGGCGTACAAGCAGTAACAGCCATTCCAGGAACTTTGAAACAGCTGCAGTTGAGTATTACCCAGTCATAGGGCAACGGTCTGGGTCTCGTCTCCACCTGCAGCCTCCTGTTCGGCTAACACATTTCCCTTAGAGGCCCTAACCATGTCTAACTTCAACAGCCAGCTTGCAGGAGATATTGTCAGGTGGGACAAATCTAGGTGCTCAGATTTCCAGTGTCATCTCTTCATCACCTGTGATACATGCTCCCACATCCTTCCAGGGTGCCCAAGGATATTCCTCGACAGCTGAATCTCCTCCTCTATTGACCAGTGTCTTTTCTAGGATCTCTTTAAAGTGCTGCAGCTTCTCAGCACCCCAAGAAATGGACAGGTGCATCCACTAATGCAGGTAGTTTATTTCCTAGAGCACACAGAACAGTTGTGACAGCTTTCCAAAGCATCTTCAAGCTGAACACAGATGCCCAGCTTTGCTCTAAAAGAACACACACACCCTTTTTAGAATGAGTTAGCAGCCCCACTAGGCATGAACGTGATCTTCTGCCCACTTGATTTGTTCAAAGTCATCAGAACTTATGTGTCTTAGTGTCAACCACAGCTTTGCTCTAAATGGCATCCTCATTATGATGAATCAGTTAAATGAGCCTAAACTTCTTTTGCCTAAGTTCCTTTCACTGAAAGCCCAGAGAACAGAGACCTTCCATCTCAACCCTCGCTTACTTCCATTTATCATCAGAACAAGTGATGTGTGTCATTCCTGCCCAATGACAAACTTTGTTGTTTTTGTCTTTACAGTGGACTCTTCAGTAGCGTTCAAGATAGAGCCAACAACAGCAGCAGCCACATTGTTTTTGAGAAAATCAAGTACGCTGGCTCTGTCTGCAGCCCTGGTTGCTAAGGGCACCAGCAGCAGTGGATTAGCCAAGAGTAGTCTGACCACTGTTTTGGCTAAAAATGTCACACACAAAGTGGCATCCAGCCCCAAGGTGGTGCCTGGGGCAGTCCATACAGCCTTCCCGTTGATACCAACCTACATGATGTCAAGAACAGCACACACCATGAGCACACAGACAGCCATGCAAGGGATCCCTGTCACTGCCTCCAGCCTGCTGTCCACAACACACCTTCCCAGGAAATCACAAGCCATGCACACTGGTCTCCCAAACTCCGCCAACCCAGAGGTGCCCAGAGCGTCCACCCCACGCCCACTGACAGTCACAGCAGCACTGACCTCAGGCACAGCACCAGTAAAGGCGACTCGGCTGCCACCGTCGCCAGCAGAAAACACAGATGCTGCTCTTCTTGCAGTGTCGACTGCAATGGTCACTACCAGCAAGATGGCATCCAACCTGGAGTGCCAGATGTCCAGGAAGCTCCTGGTGAAGATAGGTGAGAAGCCACTGGCCTTCTTGATTGTATTTATGAGAGAGCATGAGTGAGCGAGCAAGAGCCTGCTCGAAATGCCCACGTTAGCTGCATGGGCTGGGCCAAAGCTAGAAGCTGGGAACTCAAGCTGTGTCTCCAATGTGGGTGATAGGGAATCAGCTCTTAGAACCATCAGTGCTGCCTCTGAGGGTCTGCATTAGCAGGAACCTGGAGTCTGGATCGTAACTGCTAGGCTAAGCACCTGCCTCCTATGATCTTACTCACTTGACTTGAAGGCAGCAAATCTGGGCTCAGAGATGGATCAGAATGATTTTCTTTTCAGGTATGCAGTGCTCAATCATGAGTGACTCTTGACCCCTGCACCACTGGGTGGCATTTGGCCATGTCTGGAGGTATTTGAAGGGAGGAGTACCATTGCAATCTTGTAGACTGGAGATCAGGATCCAACCCTTGACATTAAAGAACAATCCAGCCCCGAGTGTCCTTAGGGCCATGGTGATGTGGGGGCTATGTAGGATTCTACTCCTAGGATCAGTCCTGATGGCTGAGGTTCTTGGGAAACCACAGTCGTCTGCAAGGATCTGAGAAGAGAAACATGCACAATTTGGCCTGCAAAGTGATGTCTCCTAAATAAGTAATGTTTTGTGAAACTCAGAATCTTGGGAAGTGTTTTGTGGGGTATGTGCTCAGTGCAGTAGATACTAGAAGTACAGAGCTCCATACCTTACATACAGAGGATTTCTTTTAACGGCATAGAGGAGACTTTCTTGGAACAGCTGGCATTCCTAGTGCCCTGAGCAGAGCTGGGACACAGTTTGCCCAGGCTCCACCTCCCCTGTGGCAGAAATACAGGCCTAGCCTGCCCGGGTGCTTTTAATAGTGTGGTAATGTTTGCTATAAAAAGCTGATGAATTATTGGAAAGAGCCTGCCAATGCGGGATGCTCGAATCCAGCCTTCCTTCTCACCCTACAAAAAATTACATGAAGCTCTATCTGGAGACATATCCTATTCTAAAACAGGAGACTGTGAAACCAGGCGCAGCAGCAAGTACAGTATTCTGCTTCCCAAGAAATGATACCATCTGTTTTCCCACCGCCCTACCTCCTCCCTTCAGATCTGTGCCATTTGCTCCAAGTGACAGGCAGCTCCACGCCCCAAGAGGCAGGAAAATCCCCCGTCCAGCCATCTAGTTAAGAATCCCTTCCCAGCGTGTCTCATCAATTCCTGGTTCCTCCCCTTTGATTCTCTGCCCTGGGTACTCAATCTCCCTACCCTACCTGCCACTTCTAGTGCTCACCTGACTTTCTGCTACAACAGCCATATCATCTCTCTCTGCCTTCAGACTCCTCCTCCTCCAATCTGTTCCCTAGTCTGCAAAGAAACCAAGATACATTGCTTTGTTTAAAACGTTTCACTTTTCATTGCTCTCGGGACCAAGGCTAAGCACACCTACTGAAATATTCCCTTTCCCTGCGCCCTTGCATTTGGCGTTCCCTCCACTGGGAGCTGTTAGAAGCACGTTTTGCCCTGTGGTATTGCACCTGTTCACCCTCAGGACTTTGCTGATGCATCAGTTCCCATGGATGCTTTTCTTTATACCCAGCCCCTTGCCCCACTCAGGGCTACATGCTCTTTGTAGATGCTCCAACAACATCCTAGACTTCACCTCAGAGAGCACCTGTCACCTTCCATTGCCTTTGCTTCAGCCCATGTCTCTTGCCAGTTGGTGAGGTGGGAACTTTCCCTTCCCAGTGCTAGCTCAGGACCCACACTCAAGCAGGTCTCCAATGACTGCTGTTGTAGAAGTTTCATAGCATACTAAGCCCACCGTTAAGGTAAGATAAAGAGGTGAATGGGGGTAAAAAATGAAGTGTCACCAGCCCACCGGCACTCACTCTCCCTCTCTCCCCTCCAATTAGGGCCACAAATGGAGGAGCCATTCTTTGCTTAGGGCTTTACAGAGCCACTTCTCCAGCCATCAAGGGTGGCACCTACACTCACCAGCTTAACCCGGAACTTGCAGGAGGCAGGGCTGTGTGGGGGGAATGAGGGCTTGGGAATCACATGGTGCTGGACCTAACCCTGACTCCCTGGGTTCTGTTTTGCTCCCACAGTTCTCTTTGTAATGCCGAGAAGAGCACAGAGCAGTGAGACCTTGAAGCTCTCCGTGGCCAAGGGGCTCACGCAGGCCTTGCGGAAGGCTTTCCGCCAGAGTGATGTTGCTGCCCATGTAAGCTCCTAGCCTTGCCAGAGCATGCTCGGGTTGTCTGTCTCCTCCCTAGTGACCATGGCTACACTTTGCAGAAGTAGACTGCTTCTTTATTTTGCCAGATAGCTAGTGTATGGTGGTCAGAACAAGAAAAGCTTAAAATTGAGTAATTAAGACTAATAACCTGTGAACAGAGGGTTTTTTTAAAAGCCTAGTTTATGAAGGCATGTCAAGGAAACAGAAAAATTGAATTAAAATTTATGTTTATCTTGGAGCAAAAAGTTTTGAAATCTATGTATACTAGGGGTCTTCCAAAAATTCACAGAAAATGAGTATTATGAAAAAAAACTATACATGGATTTCAAATGAACTTTGTTCCATTTTTTGCACTCAAATAAACTTTGTTCCATTTTTTCCCAAACTTTTTGGTACTACTCTGAAGTATCCCACTAGCGTGTCTTTTAGAGAAATGTATTTAATATTGTTTGTGTAACTCTCTAGAAAGTAGCCATTGCTTTTTCCTTTATCCAAACACATCATTAGTAATAGTGATTTATTTCTAGATATTTAGAAATTATTCCTACTTGTAAACCAAGTCCAACTTTGCTTCAGTTGCCAAGAGCAACCAGAGAAGTGAGCATTTCACTTTTGTCCAAACACTTTAATGCCAAGTACTGTTTAACAACTGCTGGCTGGTGTGAGTGACATAGTCAAGCGATCCGGCTTTGGTTTACACTGTGTTGATTCAATTCCAAAGTGTTGTGGCAGTAAGTGCAGTTGGCAATCTTGACTCTTCTTTTGCCCCTCACCTGTCGTCCTCCTTTGAGGTTCTGTGTTCCAGCTGCTTTTGGTGTTGTAATTCTCTCCCTGCTCACAACAATGAAAGTACAAATGAGATTTGGTCCTGAGTTGACTGGTTATTGTCAATCCCTTTTATAAAATTCTAGGGAGAAAAGAAGAAAGGAAGGAAGGAAATGTAGGAAAGAAGGAGGGAGGGAGGGAAAGAAGGAAGGAAGAAAGAATGAAGAAAGGAAAGAAAAGATAAAGAAATGAGAAATGTAGAAAGGGAGGAAGGGAGGGAGGAAAGAAGGAAGGAAAGAAGGAAGGAAGGAGGAAGGAAAGAAAAGAAAAAAGAAATAAAAGAAATGAGAAGTGAAAGAAAGAAAGGAAGGAAGGAAGGAAGGAAGGAAAGAAAGAAAGAAAGAAAGAAAGAAAGAAAGAAAGAAAGAAAGAAAGAAAGAAAGAAAGAAAGAAAGAAAGAAAGAAAGAAAGAAAAAGAAATATATTCCTGAGAAGTTTCTGTGGTTTTTGCACCCAAAACTTTCTGTGGTAATTGAAAAAATGTGAATCTTCTCATTTAGTTGCCTACAAGATACTAAGCTGCACTGAGCTAGAGTAATAAGTTCCAGTGTTGTGTGGCACAGTAGGGTGACTGTAGGTAATGAATGTTCACACAACAAAATTGATGTTTGAGGAGGTAGAAATGTTTACCCTGACTTCAACATTATGTATCATATTTGTATAACATCCCATGATACCTCATAAAGATGTACAGTTTTTATGTTTCAGTTGTACAGATAATGAAAAAAAAAAGGACAGAAAGTAAGCTGCTTGTTAAATTCAAGCTACACATTGTGAACTGCAGATGGCCCGGAGCTTGAGTCTAGCAAACCTGTTTTTTAATAGGAAGATTTAGCAAGGGGAAGAAGGGGTTCACAGCCAGGCAATAATCCCTGCACTGATACTGGATCTTTGAGGTGATCAGGGCTGGAAAGGGAGCCACTTTGTCTCCAGGTAGTTTGTGCTATTTCTGCTGCACCTGTGTTCCATCCTGAGGTACCACATGTTCCACCTAATGTCATCTGGAGCGTCAGTATTAGAAGACCAGCTGATGGGCACACACACTGAGGGGCTAAAGGCACAGCCACCCTGTTGCAGAATTAGAGGTCTTGGCTTTTTTGGAGAACACACCTGGTAGTAGTAATGGAGATGTAACAATGAGTTGGGTGTGGAGGATGAATCAGGGCCTCCAAACACCCTGGCTAGAGTTCCAGATTTCTAAGATGAATGAGTTCTGGAGGAGGATGGTGACGATCTTTGTGCACCAGGATGGATGGAATTGACTCCACTGAACAATACAGGTCAAAATGATAAAGATGGTGGAGTGTATGTGATACGTATTTTACCCCAATCAAAAAACCGGGGAAAAGAAGATTTATAAAGACATTGCCTCTATTGCCACCGCGCCGGGCCCGCTGTCTTTTAAATCTTAAAAGTGATGAGGTGGCGCAAGTGGTTAAGGGTCCTCGCCTTGCACACCCAGGATCCCATATGGACGCCGGTTCTAATCCCGGCAGCCCCGCTTCCCTTCCAGCTCCCTGCCTGTGGCCTGGGAAAGCAGTTGAGGACGGCCCAAAGCTTTGGGACCCTGCACCCGATGGGAGACCTGGAAGAGGCTCCTGGCTTCGGATCGGCATAGTATCGGGCCGTTGCGCTCACTTGGGGAGTGAATCATCGGACGGAAGATCTTCCTCTCTGTCTCTCCTCTCTGTATATCCGCCTTTCCAATAAAAAAAAAATAATAAAAATAAATCTTAAAAAAAAAAGTGATGAGAAATAGAATGAAGACGGTTTCCCAGCATTCCATTTGCCAGAAATGTCTTTTGCCTGCTTTCTCCTCACTGCCTTTTTGGCAATGTGTGGTGCTCATAGGATTATACTGAGTTGCTTAAAAATTAAAATAGCACAGACCTAGTTCTGTCCCATGTAAGGTTGACATGAATTATGTTTTTCTGTGTGGTGATAGTTTGAGACTTGTCAAGTGGTACATATTTTGTATAATTGTTAGAAATTTTGTTGAATGAGAACATTCTATTCTTTAGCCTTGCTACCTGCCAGTTATGGATCTAAGAGATCACAAGTATTCTGAAAATAAACAATGTGTTTGTGGGTCCATTTGTTTTGTAGGTGGACATTCTAGAACATTCTCATAATGTCACGATTGGTTATTATGTTACCAAAGGAAGATTAGTGTACCTGCCTGCCATAGTGATGGAGACACTTGGTGTTTATGGAGTCAGCAATGTCACAGCAGATCTGAAACAACACACCCCAAACTTGCAGTCTGTGGCAGTCCTTGCTTCCCCATGGAATCCCCAGCCTGCAGGCTACTTCCAGCTGAAAACAGGCAAGTAACTCAAAAGAAAATGTGCCTTTCCCATTTGGGAGTCAAGGGCAGTAGTGCATGAACACATGTTTTAAATCCCCATTGCTAACTGCTCTGTTGTCTTGTGAAGTCTGTGCTTTCCTCAAAGTGCCCTGCCAATCAGATGTCCACATTCCCTTTCCATCCTTGGGTCTATCGGGAATGTCTCGCTGGAGCCTTCCTTCTTGATGTATAGAATTTGTACCTTTGAGCTCCAGGTAGAATGCTCCACCTTGCGTCACGAGAGGATAAGCCAGGAATTGAGTGGCCACAGAATCAATGGTTTGCAGCTGCAGGTTTCACATGCTGCTCAGCCAGTGTCTCTGAGTCTAGGCCCTTGAATCTGTTTTTTTCAAGCTAGTGATTTCTGACCCTCAAGGTTTGTAAACTGCAGGAATCGCAAAACCATTGAAAAAGCAACAATCAACTTACTCATAGGAGTCCATTGATTGTGGTTTTCCCTTCAAAAAAATACAAGGCCAGATGTCAAAATATTTTTGCCAGTCACTGGGGGAGCTGTCTAGATATTCCAGTTGATAAAGTCACAAATCCTTTGCAACGGAGGGGATCTCAGGTTCGATTGTGTTTTTAATTCTTCCTGACATGAATCATGTTAAGTCACCTTCAGAGCTACAGTCAAGCCTTGGCTGGACTTATGTTTATTTGCCTCGCTTCCCTTGATCTTAAATGCTGCTATTTTACGTCGTGGCTAGTGAAAGCCGAGAAGTGGAGACACAGAGTTCGGTGAGTGCTGATTGATCGCTCTTGTTGTAGTGCTGCAGTTTGTGAGCCCATCGGACAACGTCCAGAGCTGCAAGTTTGCTCAGACAATGGAACAGAGACTGCAGAGGGCGTTCCAGGATGCTGAGAGGAAAGTCCTGAATACCAAAAGCAACTTGACCGTCCAGGTAGGGCGGAGGGTGCTTCAAGCTGTGTTGTTAACAAATGATCAGAATGCACATTTGATTGTTCAGAAATGAACCAGCCCCTGTTTCATTGTAAAAGCCATTTTGTACTTGGGGCATCTGAGGCTGACAGTTGCGTTATTGGTAGAGATGTGTGGCATCTGGCTGTGATGGGAGAGGTACTATGTTGCTGTGTCCCTGCTAAGGCCCGGAGTTTTATATTTCTTTTCCTATGTGATTCTTTTCAGGCCTTTTTAAGATGGATTTTTTTAAATAAAATTGAACTAGTATCTCATGTATGTTAGGTTCTAATATAAAATCAATAAATGAATTGATTTTTCAATAGCTAACTCACCAAGATTTACTTGTTGTGCAATTTGCATTTGGTTCAATTGCAGACATGTGTGTCAATGATAATCCTAGTTTATACATGCATACATTTTGTACTGAGGGCTCGCTAGGTACCAGAAACTATGCTAAATACTTTACTAACAGCATACTTAAGCTGTGCTTCTGAGATAGTCTTACTCCCACTTCATGAAAGAGTGAACTGAGAGGTTAAAAATCTTACTGAAGGCTCCATGGTTGGAAGCAAGATTTGAGCTAAAAGTCTACACTCTCATCCAATAAGCTACATTAGTATCAGTGTCATGCTGAAATGGATCCTTAATGAAACTTTCTGCAAACACAGAAATTCTTTCCCAGGGAAATCTCACGCCTAAAGAACTATATTTTAGCTTCCTGGATTAGCAGTACAGACATCAGCAGAGAGAGGCCTGTTGCAGACCCATGGTCTGTAATTGTTTAGATATCATCTTAGTAAGGACAGATGCTTCTCAGTGATATTCTTTCAGCCCCCAAATTTCGATAATTAACTGTCTGTGTTTTGACTACTGAACTAAAGCCTTTACAATTAGACCCGGTGGTTTCAAAATTGACATTTAGCATAAGGGAATTATCAGCAAAGCCAATGTGATGTAGAGAGCATACAGTTTAATTTGTAACAGTAGCTTTCCTTTTCTAGATTTATCCTGAATGTAGATGGAAGTAGCTCATTATAATTTGCTTCTTATTAGACTAAGATCTGAAAATGTGTCATAGACTTAAGATTTATGTAAGAAGTATGACTCAGCTCTCCTGTGGGAGGTCTTTTCTTTTGGATTGCATTTCTGATCCTCACAGGTGCAGGAGCCTAGTCAGAGCTTGGCAGCAAAGCACACTTTAATTGTATTCTGGAAACAGACATAAAGAGCACCTGCTATTTATCAGGCACTGGGAGAGACATCAAGAAAAATCAGCTGCCCTTGGCCTTAGGAAGCCTTTCTTGTATTGTGTGGTGCTTATGGACCGCTAAACGAAGCTTTATAAATGAAGTAACAGACCTACCTTCTTTGGAAAGGTCTACAGCAGGTGTTTGGAAAATTGCATCTCAATATATTATAGATGCTCTAAAACATTGCAACAGCTTTTTAAATGGATGGCTAATGGCATGAATCATTTAATTAACCCTATTTCACTTTTTGTGTTAGCTGACAGAGGCCCAGAGCTAAATGTGTTGCCTGCATTTAGTAACCCTCTCAGTCCTATCATGCATCCATTCCACTGGGGTAATTCTTCATCTGTTTCTTCCAGGATTTGGATTTGTAATTAATAATCCTCCATTATATTTTGATTAACATAATTCATAAGGAACCTCACAGCCCTTGTAGGCTATGACCACCTACAAGTTTCATTAATTCATTTTGTTTTTCTGAGAATGTGACTATTTTAGCTTTATTGTTGGGGCTAGGTCACAGTTGACTCAATTTGGAGATGGGGCAGAATTGAGCATAAAAGACTTCAGCAGAAAAAGGAAGTTGGCTCACGTTACTGGCAAATTCACAGCCTGTAATTGGATCCAGGTGCTCAGATGATTTCTTCATGAGGTTCTCCCTCACTTGCCTTGCTTTGCTTTGAGCTGTTGTCATCCTCAGCTTCCACGGGGTGCTTCTTGCAGGTTTGCCTCCTCCTTAATATGCACAGAATGGTGGAACCATGCAGTGCTTTGTTTTGTGTGTCATGCCAGTCCAAATTTTGGGCTTGGCTCTCAAGGGACCAACAATGCTCAAGTCTAGATTGGGCCAACATTAACTATAACCAAGAAGGCGGAATGTTCCAGTCAAGCTGGCTTGGATGCTCACTGGTGCAACTTGGGTGGACTAGCCCAACCATGGACATGAATAGGGAGGAGATAGGAGGTGGGTCTTCAAGAAAATTGTGATGCTCTTCCAGAAGGCAGAACGGAAAGGAAAAGGGGTGATGGCAAAGTGTGCCTTGCCGAAGTTGCCTCTCCTGCACTGACATGGTCTGACTCTTGAGGACCAGAGGTATTATCTTGATCTTGGTCTAATATACCTCTTATTTTGGGGGCTAGTATCAAAAGCCACCAGAAATTATCCTACTTTGTGCTTAGCTGTTAAAAAAAACTTATTGGAGAAGACAAAAATAAATGAAGGACATCCTATGATTATAGAGTAATAGATGTCAACACTACCAAAAGGATCTACGTTTAAACAAAAAAGATTCATTTTTATTGAAAAGTCAGATTTACAGAGAGAAGAAGAAACAGAAAGATTTTCCATCTGCTGGTTTACTCCCCAAATGGCTGCAATGGCCACAATGGCTGAAGCTGAGCTGATCTGAAGTCAAGAGTCAGGGTTTCTTCTGGGTCTCTCACATGGGTGCAGCATCCCAAGGCTTGGGCCATCCTCCACTGCTTTCTCAGGCCACAAGCAGGGAGCTGGATGGGAAGTAGAGCTGCCAGAATGCAAACTGGCACCCATATGAGATCCTGGCATTTGAAAGAGAAGGATTAGCCAACTGAGCCATTGTGCAAGGCCCAAGATTTGCATGTAATCTACATGTAATGCAATTCCCATCAAGATTTCAGTGATCATTTTCTTAACAGAAACATTTATATTGAAACTTATATGGAATCTCAAGGAATCACAAATAACTGAAGCAATCTTTTTTTTTTTTTTTTTTTACTGTTTATTTATTATCTGCAAAGCAGAGTTAGAGAGAAATGGAGAGGGAGAGAGAGAAATCTTCCTTCCAGCTGCTGATTTACTCTCAAATGACTGCAGTGCTGGAGCTGAGCTGATCCAAAGCCAGGAGCCAGGAGCTTCTTCTGGGTCTCCCATGTGGAGGCAGGGGCCCAAGAAGTTGAGCCATCTTCTGCTGCTTTCCCAGGCACATAAGTGGGGAGCTGAATTTGAAACTAGAACTGTTGGGACACAAACAAGTGCCCATTTGGGATTCTGGCATTTCAGGCAGAGGTTAAGCTTATTAAGCCACAACACCATCTGTAACCAAGACAATCATGAAAAGGCAAAACAAAGTTGAAGGGTCATACTTCATAGTTTCAAAATGCACTCCAAAGCTTTGGTGACCCAAACATTGTGGTGATGGTATCAAGACAGACACAGATAAATGGAACAGAATGGAATAGAGAAGCCAAAAACGAACCCCTTCATGTTTGGCCAAATTATTTTATTTTTTGAAAATTTATTTGAGAGACAGACAGAGCTCCTCTCCACTGATTCACTCCCTAAATGCCTACAATGACCAGGACAGGAACAGACCAAAGCTGAGAAACCCATTTCATGTCTCAAACCTGGATGGCAGTGCCCTAAATACTAGAGTCATTATGTGTTGCTCCCTGAGAAGGATTCACATTGTCAGGAACATGGACTTGAGATCTGGAGCCAGAAATTAAACCTAGACAGCCTGATATGGCATAGGGCACGTCAGCTGGCATCTAGACCAAAACGCTAGGGCAAATGATTGCTTCAGTCAGATCATTGACAAAAGTGCCAAAGCGACTAAATGAGAGGTAGGAAAACTAGCCATTTCAGCAAAATGAGAAAACTGGATATCTGCATGTCGGTGAATGAAGATGGACATTATCTACCAACATTAACTCAGAATGTATTGAACTGAAATTAAGAGCTGAAGTTAGAACTCTTAGAAGAAATTATAGGGGACAACTTCATAACTTGGGATTTTAAAATGATTTGTTAGCTCTGACACCAGGAGCACAAGCAGCAAACGTTAAGAAATATACAAAATGGGTTTCATCAAAATTAGAACTTTTTTTGTATTAAAAGACAGAACCCACAGAGCAAAATGCCAATGCACAGAATAAAAAGATATTTGCAAATCATATATCTGATAAATGGTTAATATTCATGACATACAGAATGCCTTAAACTCAATAGAAGTACATTAAGAACTGGGTAAAGGACTTGAATAGACATTACTCAAAAAAAAAAAAAACAAGACATGCAGCAAGCATGTAAAAAGATACTCTGCATCACTAATCATCAATGAAATGCAAGGCGGAGCCATGAGATGTGACTGTATCATGTCTCTCCCGTCCCCAGCAACCAAAACATCAGAACATATGAAGTGTTAATGAGGACATGGAGAAATTGGAATCCCTATGTATTAATAGTAGAAATATCAAATGGAACAGACACTGCAGAAAGCAGTGATTGCTAAAAACAACAAACAAAACAAAAAAACAGGGCCCAGTACAATGGCTCAATTGACGAATCCTCTCCCTTCAAGTGCCTACATCCCGCATGCATGCCAGTTCCTGTCCTGGCTGCTCCACTTCCCATCCAGCTCCCTGCATGTGGCCTAGGAAAGCAAAAGAAGATGACCCAAAGCCTTGGGACCTTGCACCAATATGGGAGACATGGAAGGAGCTCCTGGCTGCTGGCTTCTAAGTGACTCATCTCTGGCTGTTGCAGTCATTTGGGGAGTGAAGTTGCAGGTTAAAGATCTTTCTCTCTGTTTCTCCTTCTCTCTGTAAACATGCCTTTCCAATTAAAAAAATATTTTAAAAATTAGCATGAGGGCCTGGCAAAGTAGCCTTGCACACACCTGGACCCCATATGGACACCAGCTCTAATCGCAGACATCCAGCACTCATCCAGCTGTCTGCTTTTCATCCAGCTCCCTGCTTGTGGCATGGGAAAGCAGTTAAGGATGGACTAAAACCTTGGAACCCTTCACCCACATGGGAGACCCAAAAGAGGCTCATGGCCCTGGGTTCAGATCAGCGCAGATCTGGCTATTTTGGCCACTTGGGCAGTGAATCAATGGATGGAAGATCTTCTTCTCTGTCTTTCCTCCTCCATTAATAACTGACTTTCCAATAAAAATAAAACTATATTTATTTTTTTAAGATTTATTTATTTTTATTGCAAAGTCAGGTATACAGACAGGAGAGACAGAGAGGAAGATCTTCCGTACGATGATTTATTCCGCAAGTGAGCACAATGGTTGATGCTATGCCGATCTGAAGCCAGGATCCAGGAACCTCTTCCAGGTCTCCCACACGGCTTTGGGCTGTCCTCGACTGCTTTCCCAGGCCACAGGCAGGGAGCTGGATGGGAAGTGGAGCTGCCGGGATTAGAACCAGCACACATATGTGATCCCGGCGCATTCAAGGCTAGGATTTTAGCCGCTAGGCCATGCCGCCAGGCCCTATATTTATTTATTTTAAGGTATAATTCCATAGTGTTTTGTATTCCCCTCCACCAAATTTCCACCCCCAACTGATTTTTTCCATAATATTACAATAGTATTGTCCTTCATAAGCAGTCATAACTCCATCAATCTGTTATTTAAATGTGTCCTGACATTGCTCATACAGACAATGCCAGAAAATCCAGTTATCTAGATATGTCCAACAGTTTCATTGGGAATCCATCTTTGATTTGGAAGTAGAGATGCATACTGCATTGTATCTTCACATCTGAATATGATAGTCTCTATTACACCATCACTATACATTCCCTTAAATGAGAAGCCATGAAACAAAGTCAACAACAGGTATGAAATTAAAACAACAACAACAAAAAATGTATAGCACCGTGGAGTCGAGAAAACATGCCACTGAATAGTCAATGCATGGGTGACAAAAAGAAAAATCAAATACCTCTTGGGTAAAATGATGTCACCATGTGATCCATGAGCCAGTGATGAATTCAACAGAAGAAAAAAAACCTTGAAAGAAATGAAAATGAAATCAAACACATCAAAATATATGGGATGCAGCAAAAACAGTATGGAAAGGGTTATTGATCTTACAATTTGCATGATGGCTGCCTTATATCAGAGAGAACATATGGTATTTGTCCTTTTGGGATTGACTTATTTCACTGAGCATAATGGTCTCTAGTTGGGACCATCTAGTTGCAAATGGTATAATTTCATTCTTTTTAATGGCTGAGTAGTATTCCATGGAGTAGATGTACCACAGTTTCTTTAACCACTCCTCTTTGGATAGGCATCTGGATTGTTTCCATGTCTTCACTATTGTAGATTGTGCTGTTGTAAATATAGGATTATAAATACCCTTCTCATATACAGTTTTCATTTCCTTTGGATATATTCCTAGGAGCGGGATAGCTGGATCATATGCTAGGTTAAATTTCAATTCTCTAAGTACTCTCCATATTAATTTCCATAGTGGTTGTTCCAGCATGCATTCCCAACAAATCAATATAGAACCACTTTTATGATTCAACAATTCCATTTCTGAATATATACCAAAAACACTGAAAGCTTGAACTCAAGTTGGTATTTGTCCACCCATGTCCATAAGTGATTTCTCAGCAGCCATGAGGTGGGAGCAGCAGCCCAGTGTCCTGCACTGGAAGAATGGATAAATAGAGGTGGTATACACATGCGATTGGAAAAGAGCCAGCCTTTAACAGGGGCGGGCATGCTGGTGTAGACATGGAAAAGCCCTGAGGGCATTTTGGTAGCTGAACCAATCCAGTCTTAGCAGAGGTCTCTAGTGTTGTCAGATTGTTCATTGTAAATCACTATAAATGATTCTTCAGAAAGAGTGATGGCTGCATGGCTAGGGGCTAGGGAGAAATCAGGAGTTGTTAGTGGGCACAGAGCTTCCATTTAGGATAAATAAAACATTCTAAATCTGGATGAGCTGGATGGTTTTGGGCAAGCTGGATGAGCTTGCCCAACACGTGCATGTACTTTGTTCTACCGAAGTAAACAATTAAACATTGC